>NW_015150996.1:122489-130400 GCF_000732505.1 Cyprinodon variegatus | reverse complement strand
CCTGCAACACACATTTCAGCACAGCACGATGCCAGGCAGGTGGCTGTTGTGAACAAACCAGCGGCCATGGCCCCAGAGGAAAAAAAGGAAGATACAGTAGCAGCCATCCAAAATGGCCCTTCCCAGTCAAACGCTAGCAGAATGGCCACCCCCTTCCCTCCAACGCCCAGTGAAATCCCCTCCAATTTCCAGCCAGTGGAGTGACCCCCTTTCACTAAATTACAAAGGGCGGACCAGGAGAAGGTCCTTCTCTTTAGATCTTAATGTCCACAAATCATGACATTTTAGTACAAATATTGATATTTGAAAAGGAAATGTAGGGGACCAGCCAAGGGCCCATCAAGAAAAGTAGGAACATTTTGAATGGCTAAGTTATAGCTGATGAAAACAGAATTGAAAGAAGAATGGACGGAATAATTTTGCTTTCTTTACCAATGCGGAAGGATTGCCTGCATAATTGCTTTGTAATAAGAAGTTGTCAAATAATAAAAGGGGCTGTCCAGGGAAGGCATGCAAAATATTCAGCTGATCACCAAGTTGGGAGTGAGAGAATAAGTGTGAATGCAGTACTTCTGGATAAATTACAGAAGCGCAAAGATATATTTAAGAAGTGGATTGCATCTCCAAACTCCACTACTGCTGCTACAGTAGTTTTGTTGCAGGCATGGAAAACCGTTCACAAATCGAACAGGTAGCGCTCTTATGCAGGTATGTGAATTTTTTTTATTTTTTGTCCCCAAACCCTCAAACTAAAAAATTAAAAACTATTAAAATTATAATTTCTTTATTGTGTTTCTATAATTTTATCAACAACACCTAATACATAAATGTTTTAGCGGAATTTAAACTTAAAGCACCAAATATTGTACAGAGTAGTCACATGATGTGATATTTGATGTGATATTTTGCAGCTCCAGACAGATTTGTCTTTTTGGTCCATTATGGCTCTTTGAACAGTTTGGGTTGCCGACCCCTGCCCTAGATTAAGTGAGTCCCATACAAGAAGCTAATTATATAACCAAACATTTTGAGCAAAATCCATTTGGGGCCCGATCAGCACAGGCTGGGTGAGTTCGACCTAATGAAAATAATTTTACTGTTACATGATGCTTTTAAGAATATCTTTGATTAGTTCAACAGAGCACAGCATGATTTCCACTTATTCAAGCCCAATTTGGGTTAAGTGGGCTTACAACCAGTAGAGGGTCCATTAGAGTCCAGTCTGGAGGGAGCAGGGGAGTACAAGTAGGATCAATCACAGCCATCCACGACTGACCCTCATTAAGCACAGGCTGTAGACTTATATCTTTTCTTCTACATCAAATTATAGGGCAGATGAAATAGTTTCGTCTTATTAAGATTTCTGGAGAGTGTATCACCCCTGAGGATTCTATTTTTAACTCTAACCAAATGAAACTTACTCAAGATGAATAATTAATGAGAGCAGAAAATGAACAAAACATCTGGGTTTCTGTTTGTGACATAATTGGGTGTATGGTTTGGTAGCGTGCATTGTAAAGACCAATAACGGTGTCTTTCATCTGACAAACCAAATGACAACACCTGATATGCACAGCAGGCAGTCCTTCATTGAGCAGAATCAGTAGTTTTAGAAGTGCTGCTGCGAAGACGGTGAAAGGCATTCATTAGCTGTCACTTCTGCCTGTGTTCCTGATGGAGCATAGACAAGAATAGAATCATAAAGCCTCGTTATTTGGAAGTATTTTGGGAATCAGGGTAGATGACATCTCTGTGATTCTGTTTGTGCAGAGTGCAAGCTATTTTAAGTGAGCTGGAACATTACAGGATCACAATATTTTATTAAATGGTTTTAAAGTTAAAATACCAGGAGATAATATTAGGAGAGTTGTGCGATAATTTTTTTTTCCATCTAGAAGTTCCAGGGCATGATTGTTGGACACATGTGGACCTATAGTATGTGATTTGACTGAAAATATGTGTAGAAGGAAAATGTAGTGTGTGAGATTTTTTCATTGTTCCAGACAGTTTTTTTTCCCCATCCATCCGTCCGTCTGTCTGTTCATCCTCTATGCCAGTTTTGAGGTCACCTTTAATGTATTTACTTGTAGCTTCAGCAGCATTGACCTTGGACTGTAAAATTGCTGTGAAAGATTTTAAAATGTCAGATTTGGTAATCCTGTTAGCAGGAAGTCCATGGCAGTGTTTAGTAGTCCTGCAGCAAGTATTGTCTTTATTATCAGAAAAAAAAACATGATAACAAATAGGGAAAACTATGCAGCACCCAGAGGAACTAAATGTAACTTTTCCACACTCTTAAAGATTCCAAGCACACACACAAAAAAATGTATTTAAGGGCTAAAAAAAAGTAGATTTTGGGTTATGTTTCTCCTTCCACATTCCTCCCCAGGCGCTGTCTATTGTGGCAGCACACTATTCCCTAAGGGAAAGGTTAAACACAGAGGCCATTTTTTTCCAATGTGGGACTATAAAATAATAATTTCCTTCTCTTTTATCATGTACAACATAGAAAGGGACACTATCTATGCTATTTTGGCATTCGTGCAACTTCAGACCATATAGACTGATGAGCATAACAATACACCATCAGTATTATATACACCCTGAATATTAGATGCAGCCCTGCGTGTTTTAACCTGTAATAGTTTTTCACTGGACTTTGACTGGACTTGGTGCACAGATGGTATTCTATCACAGTATCACACTGGTTTTAACTAATCTCCTGAAAGCAACCTATTTTTCGGAGATGTTTGTAGAGACAGCCTATAGGTAATAGGTTTTCTCCATCCATGGCCATGGAAGTGACTGGAACATGTGATCTTAATCGTTTGGATGGGTAAATTCTTCCTATGTTCCTAGCTTACCTTATTGTCATCCTTCTTCCGGGAAACCATCATTTAGTCCCTGCTTAGTCCGGGACTCCAGAGGTCTGCCTTGTTTCTGAAGTTCATTGGAGGGCTGTCCTCAAGAACCCAATGTTCACTTCTTCCATGGTTCTCTCTGCATGCTGAATCCCCCTTATGAACTCTCCCAAGTGAGGGATAATGGCATATCTGCCATTATCCCTCACTTTCCTAAGCACCCCTCTGCCACAATCAGTGTCTGCCACTGGAAAGAAACAACCATTACCAACCTCAGCCTATGTGGGTATTCTCACCTGGAAACTTCTGCTAAGCGAAAACAGTAAAACCTAGAACTTCATTCTGAAGCTATGCTACAAGAAATCAAGGTAGAGCCATGACTTTGTTTTGCTCCATCATTTTTATTGATTCCCTACATTTAATGATGGTCTTGTCTTGTGACTAATGTCGCCACAGTCTCTAAGTGCCCCATTTGGTGAACTAACCATTAGCTTAATTGCAGAGAAAATACTCTCAGAAAAGCTACCTAATCCAGCCAATTCAAGTGTTTGGCATGCTGAGGTGAGCGACTTTTATTATTGCTATTTAATGAGCTCTGAGCAAAGGAGATGTTTTTAAGCAAAAAATAATTAGTCTTACTGTTTTGTAGGCTGATGTCTAGAAAATCATCCATATTTTTGTTCTTCTGAGTGTGTTCTATAGTATTGAACTGCAGTTAAATATTACACAGCAGAGATTGTCTTGTGAGCTGTGAGTGTTGGGGGATGGGAGTGTGGGGAGCACTGTTTATGTGGCCATGTTGTTATTATCTTGTGGGGAGTATTACCTTGCAATATGCTACATTTTGGGGACTTACAGGTACTAATGGGGACCAAGAACTGGTCCCCATGACAAAAGGTTATCTTCCTTAGGTTGGGCTTAGGTTTAGGTCTTAGGTGTGCATTTAGATTAGATTAGGTGCAGGGTTAGGTATTTGTTGCTATGGTTAGGGCAAGGGTCAGGGTTAGGCCATAGAAATAAGTGGGGAATGAATTGAAGTCAATGGAATATCCCCACACGAATAGAGTGACACAATCTGTGTGTGTTTGTGTGTGTTGTGCAGATGCATGGCTCTGATTAGCAGCAAGGATGTGACACCCTTAGAGGACCCTGCAGGATTACAGGACAACACCAGCATTTGGGAAACAAGCACTCAAGCGGAAAATCACTTTCATAAAGTGACACAGACCCAGGACAAAATAAACCTCTCTATGCAAATACACTGTCACACACACACCAACATAAAGAGGGAAAATCCTGTTAATACTTTCAAGACAAAGAAAAAAAACACCTTTAAAGACATAAAATATATTTAAAAACATGGAATGTTAAAATGAGTGCCAACACACTCTGGACTTCCAAGATAAAGCAGAAGTCATTTTAAATACATATTGAAATCATTCAGTGGAAAGATTCCAATATGTATTTGATGTATTTGTGCTAAACCTACATTAGTCACTCGGACTGACTACAGAAAGAATTGTCTAGTTGTTGTCACAGATTCAATGGCATGAGAGATCATGGAATGTCTAAACGGTCTTGCCTATGGACACTCAGACCGATGGAGCAGGGGGGCTTAAACCCCTAACTGTCATGGTTCCCTTTTGGGACTTTGAGTTTTTAGTTTTCATTTTCCACAATCTAAGTAATTCTGTTTTGTTAATCTTTGGTTTATATTCTATTTTGTGTTATATTTAAGCCAGTCTTTAGTTATTCTCTGTTTCCCTCTTGTGCCTATCTCCTTCCCCCTAGCTCTCTTCTAGTCACTTCCATCCACACCTGCTCCATACCATCTGATAACTTAGACAGATTTATTTTGTCATTTTGTATACACTTTGTATACATTTTGTATACACATGTATTACATAAAAAATATCTAATTAATGCCACCCTTTACACAAAACCTGGACATGGTACTATGAGTGTATTTTGTTTCCATGAGCTTCTTTTTTAAAAGAACAACGTTAATCCAAACAGAAAAACAGAAAGTCAATGTGGTCCATAAAGAGCATTTAATTTTGGGCTTCCAAAAAAGAGATCTGAAGGTCTACTGTTATGGTTTTCCCCTTTTGGATGTTGGTGTTTTTGGGTGTTTTTTTTTCTAAGTAATTCTGTTCTTTTAAATCTTTGGTTTATTTTCCATTCTGTGTTATATTTAAGCAATGCTAGGTTACCCTCTGTTGCCCCCTTTTGCCTGTCTCCTTTCCCCTAGCTTCCTTCTAATCACTTCCATCCACCCTGCTCCATATCAGCTGATTACCTCAGCCTTTGTTTAGTCTCTCATATCTACTCTCCCTGTTAAGGGAGATACATGTGCAGTGCATACACTGTGCGATTTTTTCAATCGTCGCACGCAGCCGCTGCTCACACTGTACGACTAACCGCAGGGTTTAGTCGTAAAGTGTGAGTTCACAGCTCACGATTTATGTTCGGCCCGACGCCCTCATGCAATCTACTTGCTCAAACTGCACGACTAAAAACCAAATCGGTCTCAGCTCTGACTCGTGTTTCCGGAAACCAAACAAATAGAAGGGGAATATTAAGCTCACTATAGTGAAACGCGCTGCCGTGGCAATTTGTGCAATTTTGTGCTCAAAGCCCTGATAAGAAAAGGTGACAACATATTTGGAAAAAAGACATGGCTGAGCAAACGCGGCTACTACGGTCTGTTAATTTTAAAGACAGAACTGCATTTCACTCATTCCATCCCTGCCACGCTGCTGTGGTTACATCTGAAAGGAAGAATAAAAAGAAGAATCCTTCTTTGCGCATGCACCCTGCGCAATTTGCCCAGACGTTCACGACCTCAAGATTCCTGATTGGAAGGTCGTCATGAGAGGCTGATTGCCCCTCGTAACCCACTGTACACTACACAGCTCACTACGCACGATCAGGCTATGTTAGGAATCCAGTTTGTGTGGGTTGTTTTTGTGTTTTCCTCTCTCCACCACCAGGTGTTGCCCTGTTCCTTGTTGGGCCTCCCTGCACACCTGCGGCTCGTTGGATCATTACCGGAGGAGTATTTGAGCAGCGGGCAGTCACTACCTCAACGCCAGAGTGTTTGCCAGTTTTGGGTACGCTAGTCAAGTAGAGATTAGCAGAGTCTAACTGAAGCTTTGTTTCTCTGAGTCTAATCTTATTTTTGTCTTTGCTCTTCGGCAGGAAGCCTTTCCTGTGTAACTGGATAACCTGGACCTTCTCCCTCTGGAAGGATTACTGAGTACACACTGAGCAGGGGTAAACCTCCACATGATCTGTTCAAGTTCCCATTGGAAAACCAAGTGACAGTTCGCTCCTTTACTCCTCTGGGTCCAACGTAAGTCTACCTGTCCGCTCTCCATTGAGTTCCCTCTCCTCTGCATTTATTCCCCACAAACTGGATTCAAGGATTTACAAGAGCCCCCTGAAACGTGAGTTTCTCTCCAGCTATATTCAAGCCTCATCAATTTTCCTACGGTCCCTGAACTGATCACTGTGACCTCTCCTTCAGACTTTCCGGTTCCGATTCACCAGTCCACTGAGTTCCAGCTCCTACTTCTGTCTTTCATCAACATTCAATAAACCTGAATCTAAATCTTTTTCCCTTGGTCTCTCAGTGGTTCTCTGCATGTAGGTCAGATCGCTTAAACCCATTATGACAGGCTGAAAGTTGGCCCGATTGAAAGATTCTCCCACGACTGGAGAATCCACCCTGGACTATATGAATGTTATAATTAAAACAATATGTTTATTCTACAGTGTGTGCATGTTGGCCCTAGTTTTATCTAAAGAGCATGATCGGTTCTTTGCTATTTCGATCAACAAATTCTTATCAAAGGGAGCTAACAAGAATGAAAGAGGGCACAGTAGGACATGTTCTGAAAAATCTGTAGTTGACTGGAAAAGACAGTTTTGTTCTATCCACAAACTTATCCTCACATTTTACTGCGGCATTCGAACTGCAGTCAAATGCAAACCAAATCAGATTTTTTTTTGCCTATATGTGACTCATATCTGCCTTTTTCATGGCAGTCAGAAAGGCCCAACTCTGATTTTTTCATCTTCAAAAAAATCCAAATTGTTTCACTTCCATATGTGGTATTAAATTAAATACGAATCCATTATTTCTTTAGCATCTGCTGTTTGAAAGATCATGTTGCACTTCGACTAACCTTCCAGTTATCATTTAGGCTCTGACTACTCTTTCAAGCCAATTCCTCTTCAGTCCATTAGTCTCCCCAAAAACATTGCAAACATTTCAGCTTTATATTTTCTTGCCCTTGTTAATCTTGTTACCCTGATTCTTCTTCAGATCTTCTCGTTCGACAACTTATAATAACACAGAGTTATTAAGACTGATGTTATGACTTCAGTGCTGCTGTGTGACATACACTGAGTTTTTGTAGATGTGGGTCACTCTGGGGTTGTGAAACGTTGATACTGGAGTCTGATGGTGGCCACAATTAACTTGTAGTTTGAACAACCTTCAAGAAAAGGACCTCAGCAAATAATCATAACTGAGTATCAAGACCTATATGTAAAACCTCAAGTATAAAATAGAATAATTTTCTATAATAGAATAATCATTTTCTGTAGCAGAGTAATTTTTCAGGCCATTGTGTATAATAATTATGATTGTGCATGAAATTGATCGCTTTGTTCCAATTCCTTGTTTTGATTCATGTTCCTATCAATACTTCATTCTTTTAAGAGGAAAGATCAAAAAAGATTCCATGTTTTGTGCTGGCAAATCGGGGTTATGTCTGGTTTAAATAGTCTGGACCACTCAGTAGAGTTTTATACCTTGATATTTCAACTCTGAGTATTAGGGTGCTGCGGACATGTCTGGGCTGGGCCCTGCATTTTTCCTCTCCTTTCTCCACAGGTGATGGCTGGTGACGGCGCTCGCAGGTGTTCGGCATTCCATCATCAGCAGGGACAGTTCTTAAAGGAATAGTACACCCAAAACATGATTAGCCTTCATTTTCTACTCACCCCCATGCTGAACAACACTCTGGAGTACTTTTTTGAT
>NW_015150996.1:113782-121733 GCF_000732505.1 Cyprinodon variegatus | reverse complement strand
ATCAAAAAAGTACTCCAGAGTGTTGTTCAGCATGGGGGTGAGTAGAAAATGAAGGCTAATCATGTTTTGGGTGTACTTTTCCTTTAAGCAGGCGGCTGTCAGTACCCCATTGCCAGAGTGTCAGCCTTAAATGTTAGGAGTCAATAGGCCTGCGCTTTTCTATGTCTGAGAAAAACGTTAGCCGAGCACTGAAATATTCAAATGCATTTATATTATTTAATTAGCATGCGTCTGATCTTATCACTTTATCACAATGGGCATCGTCGTATCTTGTGAACACACAATTATTTGTGGAGAGCCCATGAAGGGCGATGGAGGGGCTATGCACAAACAGGTTGCAGGCACGAAGCTATGCATGAAATGCAGGTTGAAGCAGAATATTCTGGAATTTAAATAGACCACTCATTGTTATTACATATTCTGCAGAGTGTGTGAAAACTCACACCTGAAGGAGCAGCCCAACTTGAAATGAATGCTTAAACTAGCTCGCAGAGAAAGCCATTGTTGACTGGCAACCCTAAGATGAATTTTGTAGTTTTCCAAGAGTGAAGTCAATCCACTTAAGTTCAAGGTCTAGTGGAGGATCTTCACAAATTTTGAAAAAGACCTGGCCTCTCTACTTAAAAAAGCACAACCCTGTACCCACATCTGAGAGGGAACACCTATTCAGTGTGTGCGAGACCATGCACAAGCCTATTTTCTCCTCATTGCTTTTTGCATCCCTCAGACAAGCTTACTTTACAAAAGAAGATTTTCCATTTTTCCACCATGTCAGACTCATCACTGGTAAGCGAAAATGGGGATGAGCATGTAGGACGGCCTTACGTAAACATATCACCAGAATGACTGACAGTTAGGAGGACCACTAACTTTGAAGATCCACCCGGAAAAAGAAAATTCTGCAGTACACCTTTAAATGTGATGTGACCTTTAATTTATTTTGTAAAGGATTTAACATAAACGTTTTTTTTTTCATGGTGAAATTCTATGGAGGGAATTTCGTTAGATTATTGTTGCAAGCAAAGGACATTTTTTCTAAATGGAAATTGAAAATAAACGTGAAGGAAAAGTGGAAGTAAAGATGAAAGTAAAATTACAATTACATCTTGTAATATTACGAGAATAAATTCGTAATATTACGAAAATAAAGTCACAACAAGAATAGTCATGAAATTACGAGATTAAAATATAATTCCACAAGAAACAAGTTGTATTTTATGAGAACTCTTACAACAAGCACTTTTTTCCCCTAAAATGAGGAGTGTAGAGACTTATGTGAAGTTATACTTTGGCTCTGGTTTGACAAATAATGAAATCTTTTAGCACCAGCATCAAATTAGGCAGAATGTCAATGTGGACTCAGGTTGCTGTTTGGTGGAGCAGGGCGGCCATCATCTGTTGATAGGAGCTCAAAGGTTTCTTTCTGAAACGGGTTGTAGTATGATGACATAATTCTTTTAATATTAAAACTTTATTCAGGTAATGTTACGACTTTATTCTCATAATAGAATAAAAAAAAATCTCTAGCCTGGCCCTAATACTCCGTCATATCTTTTTATGATATTTTTTATTTTTGGATTGCACTTTTTTAAAATTTCCATCAGCAAATTGTGCTGTTTGTTCGCAAAAGAAATGGAAGAAAACTTCCTCCATCCACAGAAGGCTGTAGGTCTGCCCTCCTCTGACTCCAGCCTCTCTGGCCTGTATGAGCTCCACTCGCTGGGTTTTCCCCATTCATGAAGCCAACACTGACTCATTCCTGCTGGTGGTCATTCAGCCACCTGCAGGAGCATTTTACAACTCTCATGACTCTCATGTTTCCTCCCATGTTCCTAAAATAACCAGGCTACATCACTGTTACCCCCCCTCCCCCCTGCCCTCCCCTCCATCACCCCTTCCCTAACTCCTCCCCACCACCAGCCACATGGTTCCAGTTATGTACATAAATCAGGCGCCGCCGCCGCTGTGAGGGGCTGTGCAGGCAGACAGGAGGCACACATGCACACCGCACAGCAGCGGCTCGTCGCCGCCACTGCAGCCGGAGAGCAGCGGAGCAGGATCGGAGGCGGAATGGCCTGAACTCAGCTCGACTCGATCGCCTGATGCGGCGATGCTCCTCTGACAGCCGTCCGCTTGTCCGTGCGCGTCCGCCCGTCTGGCCGCGCATTGCTGCAGTGCTGTTTTTTCCAGGTGTTGTGTGCGCGTGAGTACGAGAGAGCGTATATGTGTGCGTGCGCGTGTTGTGCAGCCTGGTGTAATTCTCTTACGGATTGTTCTGAGCCGGGAAACAGGAGTCTGATGTCACATGTGCTTCATCGGAGGAGACGGGGCATCTGCGAGCCGGATTTTGTGGAGGATGCTGCGGCAAGTGATACACAGAGGGCTCAAGGCTTCCTTCTACTGGCTCGGCTTATTCGTTAGCAGGCACCCCGTCTTCTTCCTCACCGTCCCCGCGGTGCTCACCATCATCTTCGGATCCACCGTGCTGAGCCGTTTCAAGCCTGAGCGGGACCTGGAGGTGCTGGTCGCCCCGACTCACAGCCTGGCCAAGATCGAGCGCAGCCTCGCCAACAGTCTGTTCCCCGTCGACCAGTCTAAGCACAAGCTGTACTCGGATCTGCACACGCCGGGCAGATATGGTAGACTGATCCTGCTGGCCAAGTCCGGGGGTAACATCCTGGAGCTGGCCGACCAGGTCCTGCAGGTCCACAAGCAGGTGCTGGAGCTGCGCGTCACCTACAAGGGGTTCAACTACACCTTCGGGCACCTGTGCGTGCTGAGCCACAGGGACAAGCGCTGCCTGCTGGATGATATCATCACCATCTTCCAGGACATCCAGCAGGCTGTGCTCTCCAACAGCACCTTCCACAAGGTGCCCCTCAGCTACCCGAACACCACTTTAAAGGTGAGCTGTTGCTGCATGCCAGCCGGGCTCGTGCACGCCGCCGTGTTGCAGGCTGGCCTCTGAGAGCGCGCCATAATTTCTGAATGAACGGGCATGTGTTGCGTGTGGGGCTTGCAGATTGCTGCATTTATCATCCGGCGAGGGAAGCCTCCGTGTAGTTCAGACCAGCCGGTTATTTTAGCGCTGTGCAGGTGGATTGATTGGCTGCATGTAGCCACGGAGCACCCTGCTCTCCTATGCTCCTCCACTCACACACAGAAACACACACGCACAGGGATATCCTCGGTTACCCCCCCCCCCTCTCCTTTTTTTTTGATGCAGTGTCTCCCTCCTGCTTTTTTCCCTCTGCTGCACATACGCTGTCACAGCAGCTGCTGGGATGTTGCCTGCACACATGCAGATGCATCATTCTAAACAGAGCATGCAAAAACACGCAGGTGCACATTTCAGGCTGAGGAGGCCAACATGATACAGCGGGGATGATCAGATGTTTGCATTTGGCTTTTTTTTTATCCTGAAAATTGCAACATTTGCAACACACCATGCAGTTGATTCAACCTGCTGTGAAAGAGCATATATATGATGCCCATGTAGAATGTTTAGTGTGTTTTTTTATTATACAAAAACAATCTTTGTAGAATAACTTTGTATTTTTTCTTTACTCATATTTTTATTGTGTTTAAACAGACAATGCCATTCAGATTGTAGTGTTTTGTTTCAATTCCTTTGATGACAGTGTGCAATATAAAATGAACTACACAGCATTTCAACAGTTTTATATTTTTATTAACCCCATCCAACCCCATCTTTCCCTGTGCAGGCAAAGAAAAAGAGATTAGATAAATAAAAATTAAAGTCGAGGGAAATCATATTTAAATGTCAAATCATTCTGGCTTGAACATGTATATAAATGTACTCTTAATAGGACAATATTGTCCCAAATTTAGAAAAACTCTATTAAAAAAAAAATATATATATATCCTTTCTTAAAATCTTTTTTTTATCCCCGTCATTTTATGCAGGCCGGTTAGTTATACATCAGTTTGTACACCTTAATATAGCCAATCATGTATCAACGGTCATCTGTCAATAAATTTTTGTGGGTCATAGCATCTGCAAAAGCAATAACATTTTTCTTGCTAAATATCACAGCATCAAAAATAGTCAGTAGAGGACTAGGTTTTAGATGTAGACCAAACGCAACATTCAAAACCCTAAATATTGATTTTCAAAACTCTCCCAGCTTAGAGCACGACAAGAACATATGAGCTAAGTCTGCTTTGGTGGCTCTACAGCGATCACACATCCCATCTATTTCAGGGTATATTTTAGCAGGTCTGACTGTAATATAGTGAGTACAGTGAAGAGTTTTAAATTGAATCAGATTGAGACGTACACAAGAAGTAGTTTGTTTCACAAGGTTAAGAGCTCTAACCCACATCTCTTCTGAAATGACTGTCTCTAAATCTTCTTCCCATTTTGTCTTGATGTTGTCTGTTGATACTCTAGTAAATTACATAATTGAGTTATAAAATGTGAGATTTGGCCCTTTGAAGTTATGGGGGTCTTTAGAGTAACATCCAAGTTTTAATTGTCAGGTAATTGAGGGAACAATAGGTTATATGTTTGAATAAAGTGGCGGATCTGACCAAATCGGGAAAAAAAACTGGATTTAGGAATAGAATGTTTGTTGGCCATATCTGTAAATGTAAGAAAAGTATTATCTATATATATATATATAAAAAAAAAAAACCTGCACGTGGTAAGACCCCTAACTTAGAATTTTTGACAGATAAAAAATCCCTCTGACTTTGTCTTGCCAGAAGAAAGTTACTTTTACATTTTGCACAGAATAAAGGTTTTGTGGAGGTTTTTGTGGATCTTGATGTTTGGTTTGAAAGAATCTCTGGTCTGCATAGAAAAAGAAGAAACAACTTTATTGTTTTACAGTAGGTACATTTAGATGTGACAGTGGCTCAAAATGATTAGTCGGAAGTCTTAAATACTTAAAAGGTAGACTTAATCATTTGGAAAGATCAAAATTCAAGAAAAAAAACATATTCAATTAATAATGAGAATAATTAGAATTGTTCAAACTGAAAATAAGAATAATATATTCCAGGTTTCACCAGTCTATGAAAGCAAAAATACATAACTTTTGACCTGAGTAATGTTACATGCTGATAATTCAATTCATTTCATTTTCTTTATATTTTGCCAATTCACAAGACGTGATCTTAGGGAAAGTTAAGCCGGGCATACATAGGGCGATATTTTCAATAGTTGCACGCAGCTACATTTCAAACTATACCATGAAACAGTAAGGTTTGAAAGTTTACAGCTCATGATGTATATTCTCACACTGTGGGGCCCGACGCTCTGATGCGACCTACCTGCTCACACCGTACATCTAAAAACCACCCTAGGGACTAAACGCCGAGAAGTGGCGCTGGCTGGACTCGTCAATCTGGAAAAAGAAGAAGAAGAACTCTCTTGTTTGCTCATGTACAGTGCTCCAGGTTCTGGTAAATTGGCTCGTAGCTCTACTTCAACAGCAGGATTTGTCCATGAACATCTCACGATGGATGACCGAAATTCAAACAAGTTTGATTTTCTCAAAGCCACACGATTCTTGATCAGGAGGTGGTTGTGAGAGGCCAATCCCCCCCGTTACCCCCTGTACACTACACGATGCAGGACGTAGATGAGGCTGAAACTCAGCCCGATTGAAAAAAATCATGCACAACTGGAAAATCGTCCTGAAAAGGGCAAAAATCGTACAGTGTATGCCGGGCTTTACCGCGACAATTCATTTAGATCATCCAATCACATTGGATAAAAGTTTACTATTCAAGGAAAACCAGCTGTGTGCATCCAGTCATTGACTTTTAAGCATTTGACTCTTAGCAGGTGGTGACAGTATCTGCTTGGATTGTGTGTCACTGACTTTGCAGCAATCCCTTGCACCAATTATGCATGCAGTGATAATGGAGATGAAAAACTCCCTTTCCACAGGAAGAAAACTTCAACAGAACCAAAAGTAGGCACATTATGAAAGGCAGCGTTATTCTACAGGGATGTAGGGCTTGATCACTCAGTCGGCTGAAGCCTGTAGCAGCAGACTTCATACGACAATGCAGAGACAATTCTGGAGTACTTCATTTAAGCTATATCTTGATAAACAGAACAGATGTTTAAGCTTTGCATGGCTATATTCTTATCATGTAATCATAAATAAAATCTTAAAGCTGAAATAAACTTACTAGACTCTAGGCTTCAGTGTAGTAAGTTTGCATTTCATAAAAGTTTAATGAATTTCTCAAAGTTGTTTTTCTTAAATCCTTGCTGAGAGCTAAAACCACATTAATTTGTTTAACTTCAAAACAGCGATCAAAATTCCTTCTCTAAATGTTTTGCATCTTTCAAGACCTTGTTCTGTTTCATCTCTATTTTACTAACCCTTTATTTCACTAAATAAGAACCTTTTTTATTTGGCCAGTCAAAACAGAAAATTGGAGCATTTTGTCTGTTGTAAAATTATGTTTTTTAAAATATAACAAAGTTCTTCATCCTGAATCTTTCTGCCTTAATCGAACTCTCATGGTTCTGTCCTGTCATTAGTTTTACTAGTACCTTATGTAAAACTTTATTGAGCAACACTTTTTTCTGTCTAATTCAGAAGTGGACTGTAGGACCGGTCAAGTTTTGAGAGACCTTTTAATGTATTCATCCACCTCTGGAAGAAATGTTAATTTAAGATAAGGCTTAGGTGAAAGTCCATCATGAGCCCCCCAATGATGCTCATAAGAAAACCTTCTCCTAATGTCTTACTGAAGGGATAAGTGATTAGTTGTTACATATGATTAGCCAGCTCTTAGTCTGCATTCAGGTTTCACCACTATCTACAGCTTTGGTTTAGTCATCCTGCTTCCACCTGTTACTGCAAGCACCAGGTACCGTGCCTCCCCTCTCCTGTTTCCTTTGCTATGAGGTTTGTCCCCTAATGTACCCCTGATCGAGGCAATCAGTGAAACTTTCTGGATAACGAGGCCCCAAACATACCAGCTGCTCTGAGCTTCTTCAGTCCATGCATCTGTCTGTGCGTGTACAGTAGTCTTGTTTTTTTTTTAAACTTTGGCTCATTTTTCTTTTTTTCTGCTTTTATTGTCATTACACTGTCATCACTGCAGAGCAACAAAATTAAATCTCTGCATTTAAACCATCCTTTGGGGAGGATTGTGCCATTGTGTGGAGCCCGGGGAGCTATGTGGGATTAAGGGTCTTTGTTCAGGAAGCCAGAGTGGCAGTGGGAGTGGGGTTTGAACACAGAACCTCTGGAATTTCCTTGTTCACTTTACTGCATCTTTATAACAGATATGCATACCTCTAAATATCATACTACTGGGGCAGGGAGCTAAGGATGGATAGCATTCACACTACTTGGGCTGATACAGAACCTATGCCCAGTCCTGGGTATCTGTGTGGTAACTAATCAGTACCTTTTTCTGGTAACACGTCATCCAAAACGCCAGGCTTACCTGCAGCAGAGGAAGATGATGCTGCCTCTTGCTGCAGAAGATGAGCCGCTAGGGGATGCTAAAGGTGCTGTTGCCCTGGATCTGAGGCTTTTTAAAATTGTGCAGTCTTCAGCCTTGAAAAAAAACCTCTCTTTCAACCAGATGGTTCCATTGATTTGATTTGAAAAGTGGAGCTCTCCTCTCGATTACTTCCTATCAGCCATGCTTGCTGTGTTAACAATAGCACTACATTCTTGTGCCTTTAATGCTGCATTTAAGTGTGACATAGAAAATCAATCACCCTCTTCCACTTACCTTTTTCTCAATGATGTTTTTTAGGTACTGAAAGATGCTGTCATTTAATTTTACATGAATTTGTACTTGGTAGTACCAGAATTTGATTGGGACCAGTAAAAGTACCAAATTCAGAATCCATCCATATACAGGTGCTGGTCATAAAATTAGAATATCATGAAAAAGTAGATTGATTTCAGTAATTCCATTTAAAAAGTGAAACTTGTATATTATA
>NW_015150996.1:105554-112247 GCF_000732505.1 Cyprinodon variegatus | reverse complement strand
TATACAAGTTTCACTTTTTAAATGGAATTACTGAAATCAATCTACTTTTTCATGATATTCTAATTTTATGACCAGCACCTGTAGACCGCCATTATGTCTATTATCAATGCAAAAGTCTACTGCGAAAGTTGGTCCCAAAATCAAAATCAGTCCTTAGGGAATTTTATGACTGAATTTAATGTCATATTCAAATAAATCCACTTACTTTAAGCAAATGTTAGGACTGACATTAGCCCTCAGGGGGCGGGGCATAAATTGAAGGTTTTAAAATAGATTTAGATATTAAATCCACAAACCGAAGGTTAAGGTTTCCTCGAAAACATCTTGTATGATCTTTTCTTTGTGTTTGACAAGCCTGTTTTGGAAAAACTATGCATGATAAGGAAAGGATAAACAGTGTGTAATGGTAAAAATGGTGGCACTGTGCAGTAGGGTACTTCTCACATCTGAGGATGATTGGTTGGATTAGATGGTGGGAACCAAGTGGGTGTAAAAAGAGAATAGTGATCTTAAACTCACACCAAAACTAAAGCCTGCGAGAAACACTATTAGAGAATCGACCCTTAATGCACCAGGTCTCCTGTCAGTATACCAACCTAATTACATTAACACTACCTATTCTGAGAAGAAGAGTAGGTTGGATTATGTGTGATTCTTTGCCAGAATTCAGGTGTTTTTTGATCTCTTTAAAAAAAGGATCTGGATTTGGAAAATTCACAATACCTTTAAAGCTGATGATGAATTGACATAAACTGGACTGGTTGCTCTTACAGTAGCAGCCATTCAAAATGGCCCTTCCGAGTTAAACAGCAGCTGAATGGCAGCACACTTCCCTCCAAATCCCAGCAAAATCCCCTCCAACTTCCAGGCACTGTAGCGATCCCTTGATGCAAATTTTTTCTTACTCTGACTCCAACCTTTCACTACATTACAGGGTCTCACCAGGAGATGGCGCTTCTCTTTTGACCTTAATGTCCACAAATCATGACAGAAAGAATTTTTTTTTTTTTTACAAATACTGATGTTTAAAAAGGAATTGTAGGGGACCAGCCAAGGGCCTATTAAGGAAAGTGGGGAAATTTTGATTGGCTAGTACTGTAGATCGGCCTTCCATGTTGATAAAGGTACTACACACTCCTAATATGTCCATCTTTTTCCTAAGTGCAGATACTAACACTACATCATAGTAAAACTAGATAATATTATAACTTGACATTTGATACATTTTCTAATTTTGGGTTAGAAAAAAAAGCTGGAAATCATTTTATTTTGATGAAGTGGTGGATAAAGGATACCAACATCTCTTCAGACTGAGGTGATAGAGATACTTTTACATGCCCTCTTTTTTATCTAATTGAACCACATGCATGACAGGAGTAATTGGATTATTGTAATTAGACTAATTAGATCAAGATAACAGAGCTGTTCATGATGTGTAGTGATAGTTTGTCAGCTTTTTTAACATTTAACTTAGATTTTTATCCAGATAGCTCATGGTACTATGTTCAGATGTGATTAAACATAACCTTTATAAATCAAAACAAAGCAATATGGATAATGCTTTGGGATAATATGTACACTCTTTCCGCTTCCATAATATTTAGAAGGGTAAGGAATATGATCTATGAGTAGTACTAGAAAAGGATAAGTTTTAGCAATGTAGTTTCACTTTAATAACCTATCTTGCACACAAAAGTTGACTTTAGTTGGGATGGCTTGTTGAGCGGTGTATTACTTGCCTCGGCTATTTTGCATTTGCACACACCTGCTCATTTGAACATGAACATTCAGTTTAGTTTACTTATATAGCGCCAATTCACAACACGTCATCTCAAGGCACTTTACAATTCACTAAATCATACAGTGAAATTGAGTTTTCTATCTAAGGAAAACCAGTTGATTGCATCAACTCATTGACTCAAAGGCAAACACACTAACCATGCTTGTAGTGACAGTGGAGAGGAAAAACTCCCTTTGAACAGGAAAAAAAGCATCCAGCAAAACCTGACTTAGTGTGAGCGGCCATCTGCCGAGGCTGACTGGGTTTCAAGGAGAGCCTTCAGAGGTGCAATCTGAATGCTCCTATAGAAAGAAGCAGAGATACAAAAGGACTGGTTCATTCTAGGTCCTGGACTGGTTCATTCTAGGTCCTTGAAAATAACTGGGCCGGAAGTTTTGGCCATGGATTCCAACAGGTTACACCTTCTACCCGTCTTTCACTGCCCATACGATCTGTAGCATAGCAGCCGGGACAGTTGAAACACAAAGCAGGCTAAGAATGGATGTCGAACTTCTCAATAGTCTTCTGGGTAATAATAACAATTTAGAAGTGCTTCAGCAGCAGCACCATCATCACCATCATCGGATAATCATTGAAATCTGTGCTTAAATGTCAGCCAAACCCATTTACACAGGGACAGATAAAACCTTTTAATAAACCAAACATTACCTGCCATATATCTGACTCAAAAATCATTTCAAACAACTATTTTCATTCATTTCAGTCGTAATTTTTTCACATACTTGTATTATATTAAACTGCACTTACAATATTCACCACTGTTCGTCACATTTCCCTTTTTCTCTGAGCACGGAGCAGCCAGCTTGCTTGGACTCACAATGATTCGCGGGATACCCAAGGCTGCGTAGGGTGCACCTGACTCAGGGCTGTTTCAAGAATTTTGGGGACCCCAAGCAAAATTCAGTGGGAGGGTTACACCTCTCAAGGTGTATTCTGATAACTGTTAGCAGGGCTGTTACAAATCTGTGAGCTTCATTGTTCTGGAAGCCTAGAATGCTGAATAATTTGGGACGCTACATATTAGGGATTCTCTATTTATGCACCTCTAGCTCTTTGATGTGCTGAATAAGGACATTGCTGAACTTTTTTAAAGGACAACAAAGTTCTATTAAACATATTCATCCAAACCCAACTCCCAAATGTATTTACCTTGATTGTAAAATCAGAGTCCAGCAGGCTGAGATGTATTCCTTTTTCATTTTTATTATTACTATATCTAATGTGGCATGGTAAGCAATTCTGCTATTTTCATTTTTGTTTATAAAACGAATCATACACTGCTTCCAAATAGAAAAAAATTTATTGGTCTAATTGATTTACAGTTTATTTTGGATCTTATTTTATGAGCTACATAGATTATTTAACGTGCGGAGAACGCACAAGAGCAAGTGAGTTGTTTTGAGGGTGGTCAGCCATTGTCTGGGGACCCCCGTGCTGCTCGGACCTTAGGCAAATACTTGCTGGCCTTGTTGCAACGGGCCTGCATGTGCTTAAATTAGCAAAAAGAAGGCTGTATTCCTCAGCCGCACAACGAGGAGTCCTCCAATCCGAACAGGCCTAATCTGTGATATGAATCTGGCCTTCTGAGGACGCAGCCCCTGAATCCGAACACCTTAGGCAAGGACTTGTCCCTTTAAGTATATGAATATATACAGTCATACATACTTTTAATGATATCTTAAACATTTGCTATTTATACTTTAGTTCTTTCACTCCACCACTAGTGTCCAGACATGTCCATTCTCATGAATTTGCTCGTTCTATCATCATCAGCAGCAGCAGCAATGCTCAGTTTTAGATCTTCTACCAGGGTCAGACATATTCAAAAAAATATATCAATTTTTAATAACTCCCTTTTTGTGAGTCTCTGCAGGTTGAAACTGTAGGCTATACTGTAAAGCTGTATCACCATAGAAAAGAATGATTAAAATTTATCAGAAATAAATAAGAT
This sequence comes from Cyprinodon variegatus, assembly GCF_000732505.1. Lineage (NCBI taxonomy): Eukaryota > Metazoa > Chordata > Actinopteri > Cyprinodontiformes > Cyprinodontidae > Cyprinodon > Cyprinodon variegatus. The sequence goes on along the minus strand of NW_015150996.1, from coordinate 108,495 downwards.
TTGTTTGACATATTCTTAAAAAGGAGGATCGTCTTTTAAGATTGTCTAATGTGGGCTGGTTTAATGTAATTCTATAAAGAACAATGGGATGGCTTTAATGCACAGTGCTGTGAAAGAGTGATAGCCAGGTATGGCAACAACTACAGAGCAGTTGTGGATACATTTGAAGCAGGTAGCCATGTTTCCACATACTGTAAGCCTAACACAGTTTGGAAGCCTCATTCCCATAAGTAATGATGATATCATTGAAAAACAGTGTTTTGTATTTACTCAGGTTTATTCTTATACGCCCTAGCTGATTGAAACTCTTTCCTCTCCTGCCCTCCTCACGGCGAATAAGTCACTCCACACTTTTCACTGTTCCTGAATCCTCATTCTCTCTGCTTGCCTGGCTGACAAGCTGTCTGGGCTAATTCGTTTGCCTGACTTCTTATGCTTTATCCTGCTCTTTGATGTCACAACTGGGATTTATTTCTGCACTTGTAATGGAGACACTTTGCATTAAAAAAATGCTATTTCTGCTGAGCTCTACTCCTAGGAGAAAATGCTTCAAAAATGTACTGTTGTTTTGCTGCATGCTCTATTCTCACTTCTTTGATCTTTAGAAGCTGGCAGGTAAAATTAAAAATACATCAGGGCATAGCAAACAAGGCTATGGATCAGAATCCTATGAAGGTGGGTAAAGGTTGGATAGGTAATTGACATTTGCTGCTTTTAAATGTACGTAAGTATGTAAGGCTTAGAAAGCATGTACATTGAACCGGACGAAAGGGTCCGTTCCTTTGGAATGGGGTCGCTTGGTTTGTTTATTAGCCTGTAATACCCAATACCTGTCTATGTCTCTGAAAATGGGGTAATTAAAGGGAATTGTTGGCCTGGCTGAACAGGTGAGGTGTTCTATTCCCCAGTAAGGGGGTTGGGGTTGCTGTGACAGCAGGAAAAAATCAACTCAATTGCTGAACTTGAGGTTTATGAAAGCTGAAATCTGAGTCCACCCCCTCTGTTTAAGGTTGGTTTTTCTTTCTTAACATAGATGGCTTCCTTCACGCCCCTCTCAAACCACCCATCTACTCTGTCCAAAATGTTTACATTCTGAACCTCAAAAGAATGTCCTTTGTCCAGTTTAGCAATAGAATTGATTCCTTCACGCTATCATCGCAACCCCTACCCTCTTACAGTGCAACAGAACACCTCATCAACATTAGAATCACACTTTTCTCCTGACGTGTCCGGATTGCATTTACATTCGTCAATACTAACTGATGTGATAAAGTAAGTAAAACTTTCCCCATTGTAACACATTGATTAAAACCTTGGTCAATCACTGATCTGTGGTCTGTGTTAGCAGGCTGCACCACCAGCTCTGAGATGGTTGAGTGGGTATGCAGGCTTGTGTGTGTATGAAGAAAGAAAAGAATCTTTTATTTTGATAACTGACTAACTTTTGATAACATCAATCCACCCAATCCACACACACATGACATACTCATGCACTTTATAGACAGACTTCCATGTTAACATGGGACACAAGCCATACACATAGACAGGGTGTCATGAAGACAACACAAATGCAAAACTAAATAGTTTCACACATGGCCCGTGCTTGTGCTCTAGTGTGTGCACACAGATAAACTCCATGTTAATGTTAGAATAAGGTATAAAATACCCCAGAAAGGGGGTGGGATTTGGGAAGATTGTACCAGTGTGTGAAGATTGTCTTTAACAACATTGTGTTGAAGATAAATGATAAAGATGTCTTCAATTAACTTATAAATAAATGCTTAGTGCTTTGCAGAGGTGGAAGATATAACATTAAGCTCCTGATTAGAAAACATCTCAGTTGTATGTTTAGACTGTCAACAGCATAATTATTTAAAAAAACATAGGCTTAACTTATACTGTAATTTAATGGGATTTAAACAGGCCATATATGTCTTAATTTAATTGACATGACCTGAATTTTCATTAGATTAGTTGGACTGACACTGGCCGAAAAAAAGTATAATTTAAAATTCTTCATGTTATTTATGCGTTGAACCTTTCACTAAAGATAACTTTAATGGGACATACAGTATGTTGTTGTTTGTATTAGTAATGCACCCTGATGATGAGTCTAAATTGCCTGCTTTAACAGTTTGCTAGATTTATTAACATTGATGATCAGAATATATATTTTAAGATTAACATAGCAATAGTAGTATTTTTAAACTAGTCACAACTGTCTCCTCTGAGTCAACAAAGATGTCTCATGTTTTCCTCCATTATTTCCTTTTTAACAGACAAGAACAGTGATGAAAAAACACATCTGATTTCATCTCTTGAAAATCGTGTTCTCTGTCTAGTCTTTCAACATATCAGAGGTTAGACATGGTGGTTTGATAAAATATGCAAACATTTTCAGAGCAGGGTGTTTTTTTTATACTGCTGATATTGTTGGGAATGTTGTTGGGAATGGTTAATAGGCAAATTTGAGCTTTGAGCAAAGGAACAATTCCCAGTTTGCCTTAGCATGTACTGTGTGATTGATTTGTAGCAAACAGAACAGCTTTTGCATTGTGCTTCTAAATGACAGAAATTGGTGAGGACTGTTTTACACCAGTGCCAGAGCAAAGAAAATTCCAGATCTGGCCGTATATGCTGTTTAAAGTCAGATTAACAAGACTACGAATTCATCCACGCATTTTAAACTGCCTGAATTAACTCAAAGTATAGATCAGACCCAGTAAATCCAATCCCAAAGACAACCTGACGTGAATAAATTCTTTATCTATTGCATTACTGTCAGCATAAATGCTGACTGAGATAACCTCTGTGCTGGCAAGATTGGACCTTAGTGAAATGTTTGACAATGTGGATCCCTTTTTATTAGAGCAATTGGTAAACTGGGTTGGTATACACACATACATATATATATATATATATATATATATATATATATATA
>NW_015150996.1:80583-104481 GCF_000732505.1 Cyprinodon variegatus | reverse complement strand
CCGACAAATCGGCAGCAACTGTGTGATGCCATCATGTCAATATGGACCAAACTCCCTGAGGAATGCTTCCAGCACCTTGTTGAATCTATGCCACGAAGAATTGAGGCAGTTCTGAAGGCAAAAGGGGGTCCAACCCATTACTAGCATGGGGTACCTAATAAAGTGGCCGGTGAGTGTATGTATAGGTATGTATATATATACATATATATGTATATATATATATATATATATATGTATATACATATATATATATGTATATACATATATATATATATATGTTTATATACGTATGTATATGTATATATGTATGCATATATATATAAAAAAGATGATATAAAAGATGCCCAAGCCAGCTCAGCTGGCTCCTTTTGATAGGAGGAGCAAAAAATCTACTCCAAGATCTTCCCGGCTAACTGAGCTCCTCACCTGATCTCGAGACCAAGACCACTATGGATAGCATTAAATCAAGGACCGTGACGTTTGAGCTTTGAGCAAAGGAGCCACCCTAGAGCCAAGCCTGGGGTTTTGGGCTTGTATGCGATTGCCTGCAGGCTTTTTGAAAAGAGTAAATTTGCTACAGAGGAGATGAAAATAATTTTGTCAAATAGGTTCTGATAGAGCGCTTCAGCGCCCTAAATGCTAGAATTAGGATCACACAACCAGCCGGACTCAGGCAGAACGGATGATGTGGGCCCACCCTCCTGTAGACCCACCCCCCACAGAGCGATCCGTAGAGGTTAGGTGCAGGGAGATAAATGGGTGGCGGTCAAAGTGGGGTGCCGCAGCTGCTGGCTGGAGGGACATGGAACGTCACTTTTTCTTTATTTGTTTTAAACAATCATTTTATCTCTCTTCTATTGTAATCATCTCATTTTGTATAGTCATTTTTTTCTCTCTCTTTTATTGTTTGTGTTTCTTTTTATTTCTTATGTACAGCAGTTTGAATTTCTGTATTAATGAAAAGTGCTATATAGATAAACTTGCCCTGCCTAATGTCTGATTTTCGTAACTCTCTACAGAATGGACGTTTGTCCTTTATTGGACACCAACTTGGAGGGGTGTCCTTCTCAACCAACAGCAGGGACCAGCAGGTCAAGTTTGCCCGGGCCATCCAGATCACATACTACCTCCGTAACCATGGTCCCGTGGTCCAGGATGTCATTGCGGAGCGCTGGGAAAATGAGTTCTGCGCTCTTGTTACTAGACTGTCCACAGCTGAGCCGCCGCACCCAACCGACCAGCTACTCATCCAGTCACTCACCTCCTTCAGCCTGTGGCAGGACTTTCACCAGACTGGTGTGCTGTCGAAGGGGGAGGTGCTGGTCAGCCTGGTTCTGGTTCTCCTAGCTGCCACCATCTCCAGCTCTATGAGGGACTGCCTAAGAGGAAAGCCTTTTCTTGGCCTTTTGGGTGTGCTGACCATTTGCATCGCCAACGTGACAGCTGCAGGGATCTTCTTCATATCGGATGGGAAATTCAATTCCACGCTGCTGGGGATTCCGTTCTTCGCTATGGGTGAGTGAAGCTTTTGACTTTGGAAGGATGGGATTGTTGTGGCCATACTGATATTAATTGTAGCTTAATGGCACGGCTGACTGGCAGAATCATGATGTTAACAGATTATGATAGAAGTAATGCCATTTATGTTCTTAGATGTATTTACTATTGACATTTATCATGCGTTAGTCGTGGTGTTGGTATTGATTTATTGCCCAGCCCTAGTCCACAACAATCTACGTTGTTGTGTTGTTGTTTTTTTAGAGCAGTGAGCTTAAGATTTTTTTGATTACACCAAGTTATCAGGACTCATCACCGCTTGAGAACAGCCTAAATAGGGTGCTATCATCTGCAAACTTTACAGATGATAGCGAACTTTACGGGCGGGTGAGTTGACTTGCAGCTGTTGGTGTACAGGGAGAAAATGAGAGGTGGATTCCTGTTTCTTCCTGTCAGACAGGAAGCCTGCGTCCACCTTCAGGTCAAGTTCAGAAAGTGTAGAAGTGAGAGTTTTTCCTGTATCAAAGAGGGGATCACTGTGTTTGAAGAAAAGCTAAACCCCACCAACAATACGCCTACAGTAGCAGCCATTCAAAATGGCCCTTCCCAGGTTAATGGCAGCCCACTTCCCTGCAACTCCTAGCAATATCCCCTCCAACTTCCTATGACTGCAGTGACCCCCTCTTGCTTATTTATTTTTTACTCTGTTTCCACCTTTTCACTGAATTACAGGGTCTGACCAGGAGATGACGCTTCTCTCTAGATCCTGAATGTCCACCAATCATTGCAAAAAGAATATTTTAGTACAAAGATTGATGTTTAAAAGGGAATTGTCGCGCACCAACCAAGGACCAGCCAAGGGCCGATCAAGGAAAAAGGGGAAATTGTAAATGGCTACTACTGTATGGAGATTCCTACCCATTTTAGGTGCTCCAAGAGAAAGTGGAAAAAGAGTAGTCTCCAGAGTTGTTTCCCATTGCCTTGGTATCAAGAACAAATTCCCTCTTTCACTTGAAAATAAAAGTCTTAGGCATAGAATCATGGTGTTAAGCTGGAAGTCCTTAGCTGAAACTACGGTTAATAATAAAAGCTGAAACTGTTATAACAAGCAGCGTTTTTTCTGGGACAAACTTCACTTCAAGCTTTGTGTAATATAACTAATGTAGCTTTTATTATATTACTTGGGCATGAAACAATGTAATTAATCATTATTAATTGATTATTGAAACAATTATCAACTCATTTACTAATCAATTAACAGTAGTATAGAGACTCTGCAACATGCCTTTAGCTGACAGAGCAACCTACTTGGAGCAGTAATTATACCAATATTGTAAGAAAAAAAAATTGCAGTTAAATTTAAGAAAAAAAAATTATTTCAAATGTAAGTATGCTCTATCCATAGTGGAAAAGTCTTACTTTTTTCTGGTTTAAGCAACCTTCTGTTGTCAGATTAAAAAAATAATCGACAGAATAATCGATAAGCAAAATAATCATTAGTTGCAGCCCTAATATCACCCAATCCTGTGCAAGTCTTTATGGATTCCAGTAATCAATCATAAGGCTAATTTCACCTGCTGTCTGTCTTTCTTTCTCTCTCAAATCATCTTATTATGCTTTGTCAACAGCACTCTTCTTCTTCACCATGCTTACTTGTCTAACTTGCATTTTCCTCCCATGTGTTTCTAAGGTCACAGGATCCCAGGGGCTTTGGTATAGCTCTGCTGCAGGCAGGCTGACATAGCTCAAGTTTAAGTAAGATTCAGGAACAGGAGGCTGGATCAGCTCACTGTGACCTACAGGCACAGGAGGAGGAGGAAGGAGGGTGAGAGAGAGGTGTGATAAGGTGATGAGAGGCGCTAAAAGGGAATGTCAAGGAGAGGAGATCCAAAAGAGAAATGTGTGTGACGCTAAGGCCAGGGTCAGGGAGGGAACAGCGCTTTGGTAGAGGGATGGAAAGATGGGAGGATGAAGGGTAAGATGCACACTGGGGAAAGGAGAAGAAGGCTAAGGGAGAAAGAGAGGAGATAATTACAAAGCTGTGAAGAGAAGATATCCCTGTATTTGAATGTATTCTCTTCTGGGTTAAATATGTGTTTGTATGAAGGAACAAGAACACATAACCCAGTTCCTTTGACTTAACTGTTTAAGTAAAAATCTATCCAAATCAACCTGTCCCTATGTAAAAAAGTATTTACCACTTAAACCCAATAACCTACTTTTTCCAGTTGGGTTTAGCAGGCAGCATTAGCCCAGAACAGCTAAAGAGTTAGCTTGAACTGAAGCTAAACTTGTTTGTTTTCACTGAGGGGTTCTGATACAACGTTTTTATCTGTAAAATGATATCAATATTGCAGCTTAAAGGATTGACGGATACAGACATTGACCAGATAAAACATGAGTACAGTAGCAGCCTTTCAAAATGGCCCTTCCTAGTCAAACAGCAGCCCAATGGCGGCCCACTTCCCTCCAACTCCCATTGAAATCCCCTCCAACATCCAGCCACTGAAGTGACCCCTTCTTGCATATTTCCTTTACTCTGACTCCACCCTTTCACTGAATTACAGGCTCTGACCAGGACCATGACTCATTAGATCTTAATGTCCACAAATCATGACAGAAAGAATATTTTAGTACAAATATTGATGTTTAAAAAGAAATTGAAGGGGACCAGCCAAAGACCCATCAAGGAAAGTGGGGAAATTTTGAGTGGTTACTATTGTATAAATCATTCATAATTTTAATTCTCAATGTATTGTGTTGCATGCTAGATCATTCTTTATCTAATGATATTTCTTTAATAGAAAAAAAGATTAAAAAACATTAGCATAATACAGTAACTTTCCTATGTATCAACCTGTGTTTACAGAAAGTTACAGAAAGTTTTAACAGACGTGGATAATAGTTAAGTGTTTTAATTAGTGTGCTTGTATCAGAGGTTTAACATTTAGGCTTGTTTTCAGATTTGGATCATAATTATGACTATGGAAAGTTTTTTGTGTGTGACAGTGGTGTTATTATTCAAAAGGTTATAAGAGAGTGGAAGGTCACCATCAAAATAGTGTGCTGCTTGAATCAGAGCGGCTTGTCTTAGAGGAGACTAATACGGTGTAAATTCCTAATAAACAAAAAGTGCGGTAGAAGTTGGAGCACTTTACTCCTGAGGCTGCAGCTTTATTACTTAGAATCCCAGACTGTAATTTTGGGTCTCTAAGTAAAACCTTTAGCCCCAGAATTTACCCTTGGCAGCCACTGCTTCCCAGAGGTCAAATACAGAGGATAAAAATGTGTTGCTTTGTACAAAAATGATAACTGTGGATATTTGTTAATCTGAAAGGTACCTAAAATAAAAATCTGTAGTTTTGAGTTATCATGCATCCTTTTTTTTATCATGCACAATCCCTTTTTCTGTCATCTTATTTTACCTTAAAATCCTTATGCTGTGTGGATTCACTGCAGATTCCTCACACTGAACTATTGTGAAGCAGCAGATGTTGGGAATTAGCCTGTAGCTACAGGTATCTGGTGACTAAATCCAAAAGAGTGTCTTTGCAGGGCCGTGCATCATTTATGAGTCTCTTTTTGCAGTCCCATGATTCATCTGTCTCGCTAGTAAACACCATAGACCCAATTAGCATACTCTAATGTAAATATAATGGCTCCTTTTTCATGGATTACTGCTTAATTATAGGACAGCATGGGGATTATAAGCATTTGGTTCTGCTGGAGAGCGATAGAAGGACCAGGTTGGTTTGATTGCAGACTTAAGGCCATCTGCATTGTTGGTGTCTTTCATTATCCTTTTAACAGTACTTCATTGAACCCCCATGAGGTTCAAGTCTAGCTATCCAGTCAAGCACAGTACCACTTGGGTAAGGTCATTGAACCAGCTTTCTGTATCTTTGGCAGTATGGGCAGGTACCAAGAACAAACACAAATGTCAGACACTGTATTTGGTTTTTAGTTGAATTTGTAACTGTTTTATCAGTCAGGTTGAACAACAATTGAAAGTCACGGTAAATTTAAGCCTAATTGGATTTATTGGCATTTTAAACATTAAGTCACACAACTCTGCTTTTAGTCTCTAGTAGTAGTGGTAGAGTATATTTTTTGATGTGTTTATGTAATCATATCACTAAATTTCTTATTTTGCAGAATTTAATTTCTAATGTTTATTACCTGTTTTATTCACCTCAATTAAATTCAGTTTATTTATATAGCACAATTCACAACAAATGTCATCTCAAGGTATTTCACAGTTCAACCAGATCATCCAGTCAAATTGATTCAAAGTTTTTTATCTAAGGAAAACCAGTTGATTGCATCGACTCATTGCCTCGAAGGCAATCCCTCACACTAAGCATGCTTGTAGCGACAGTGGAGAGGAAAAACTCCCTTTTAACAGGAAGAAACCTCCAGCAGATCTACACTCTGTGTCATCTGCTGAGGCCGACTTTTATGTGGATTTATCCTTAATCGATTCGAAAATCATAATCCAGATAAAATTAAAATCATCTTCTTACTCTTCTCTAATTGGTTGATAGAGATAACTTAGTGTAAAAGGAAGGCGTCAATCTGATATTGTATGATATTTGACTGGCTGGAAGACTGATTGATCTCCCACCTTTATGGGAAGCAGCTAACTAATGTAATATGGGATACCATCTTTATCAGTATAATAATGTCTTGCTTTCCTATTCTGAACCTAAAATATAAAAGATAAACATATCAAACACAAAAAATTAAATCAGGTGGATGAGTGGAATCTTAAAGGACTGGGAAAGTATTTGCTTCCATTTTTATTAGCTGATGATGGAAAATTTATTTGTCCACGTAGATAAATTGATTAAGAAAATTATTGCAAGGCCTCCACAGAAAATACATAGCTTCAGTACATAAACATACAACAATGTAAAGAGCATAGGGGTTTTCTAGTAGTGATAAGGTGCAGAGTCCTGCACCGGGTCAGGTACCCACCGGGTACACATATAAAAGTAAATCTATGGATAGAAATACTGTAAAACCATATTATTTCATGGGTGCAGGCGCAGATATAAATGAACAAAATTTCATAGAGTTACAGCATGAATGAGAATTATTTATATTTTTTTATTTATTAACAACAGAGCCCCAGAACTGACATTGGAAAAAAAAAGAGATGCACATGCGCACAAAATACCAATTTGTTACCACAAAATACCAATTTGTTACCACAAAATACTAATTTGTTACCACAAAATACTAATTTGTTCCCAGAAAGTACAAATTTGTTCCCACAAGATACTAATGTGTTCCCACAAAATGCTAATTTGTTTCTAAGAAATACTAATTTGTTGCCACAAAATATATATAAAAAGTTCTCAAAATGCTAAAACATAATCTTCCTACTCATAGCACACTTTCTCAAAGAAGTTGTGGGTACAAATTAATATTTCGTGGTAACAGATTATCTTCTTGTGGGAACAAATTAGTATTTTGTGCGCACACTGTATCTGTTTTTCTCCCATGTCAGTTCTGGGGCTCCGTAATTCACTCTTTATCTTAAAAAATTTATTAATTCAAGAATATCCAGGTTCTTTTGTACCACTTAACAGTTTAATCGCTTGAACTATGAAGAAAAACTCTGTTTAGTTTTTTGAGAATAGAGGCTGACAGTACCTTCACCCCAAAGGGAACATCTCCAATAAAGAGCTTAAGGTGTGTTTAGTGTCTGCTACTGTGGTTTTGGCCTCCCATACTTCTGCTGTGTTGGCTGATATCACTCTGCTTCTTGAAACCTTCTTCTGAGCCCCTGTGGCATTGCCAAACCAACAAATAATACAAAATAGTTCAGATACTCTCAATTAAAGTGGAATAAAACATTAAAAGCATTGAGTTATTGACTCCAGTTACTGACTTAAGAGACAGCAATCTCTTTAAAAAAATATATAGTCTCTGCTACGCATTGACATAAATTCAGTCAGTCCACAAGTGCTGTTTCAATTGACAGTCTGAAACCAAACCAAGATATTTGTAGCTAGAGAACATTCTTAATCAGCTCTTCATGGCTGAAGGTGGTGGAGAATGATTGAGGCCTCCTGCAGTTAATCATCATTTCCTGCATTGCTTTCGTATTAGAAAAAAGCCGTTAATATATTGGGAATAAGCAGGGCAGCTTATGTCCTTATTTCTAAAATTGGAAATTTATACCAGACGTTGCAAAGTACGCCTCTCAGCTATGGATGTGTCTCAGTTCAAGGGCTGCATCCTTTAAGGTCTTCAAAAGACCTGGTCTACATGACATCCTTTGGGTCCAGGAAATGATCAGGTGTTAATTGGGACGTTTTAGACTTTAGCAGCTGTTTCAGCCTCAGCTTACCATAAGAACATTTACCTCTAACATCGGAAGGTTTTTTTTTTTTATTACTTTGACTACATCCTATGTTTGGATCACAAAGTGCATATTTTAGCTATTCAGCTGGTCACAACTACCAAGAACCATTTGACATTCAATGTTATTTTCCTTTTTATTCCTTTCCAAACGGGGGCCTATATAAAATTGGAACTGCAACTAATATAAGTGCAGTTTAGTATAATACACTGTCAAGGTTCAGAACAGAGGACCAAGTATTCTAGGCAGACAGACAGATTTCTTCAAAAATGTTTTGTTTTTTTAACAATGGATTGGCAATGGGCAGTTGGGCGTCCAAGGCAGGAACCTTTGTAGGAGGAAACTACAGGTTAGTGACCACGTTAATCTGATTGAGGATGATTAATAACGTGTGAACCACTATCCTGGTCTTAAAGTTCAGTCCAGAGAATGAGCTGGGTACCAGTCGGACGGCTGCCAACACAACACGGTGATCGCTGTCCAGAGTGTTCCAGACGTTGAAGTCTTTAAGACATTTTTCTCGGGTTCTGATTCTTTGCTGTAAATATTGGCCCATGCTGTTACTCACAGGAACTGGAATTCCTGTGCATCAGCAGCCTCTGGCCCCGTGGCTTATTTGCAGGTTTCTACTGCTGTTCACAGTGGCTGGAAGGCGTTTTTCATGTACATAATCCAAACTTCAGGCACCAGAATAATACAATCGAACATATTTTGCCGCCAAGTTTCGACATTTTAGGTTAATTTAGGCCTTAGTAAATTTTTCCAAATTCTGCAGGTGCTGCTATCGCAGCGCGTCGCACATGCTCAGGCACACTGCTCAAAATGTGTTGCAGGACCTTTTGCTGTGCCTCGAAGCACGTCAACAATTGACTTTGCATGCAAACTGGTTATTTCTGGTGCCTTGAGCATGTCAGTGAAAATGTTTTAGTCAGACATATGACATATTTACATGTTGGAGGTAATAATCGTGAGAGTTGACTGCAAAAAAATCTGAATATTAAATTGAAGGAAAGAAGAAAGAAAATCCTTTTCTGCAGCTATCTGACAGAGACAGGCTGATAACCCAAGTAGTAGAAGTGAAGCATCTCTCCCTCAGGAAGCTGTGTGCAGCTCATTAAACCTTCAGCTGTGTCATGTGTTCATCAAAGCCTACTTTACATCAGAGTTAAACTAATTCATTATTCCCTCTCAACAGTCCAACTAATGGCATGTGTGGCCTTTGAATCATGAGGTGGAAGCAGAGTGGCTCTGTCCAGGACAAGTGGACACAGTTTTCTAGACCTTTAAGAAAGAAAGAAAAAAAGCTCTTTTTGTTTCTCCGTTGTGCCTATCTACTGTGCTGCCTGCCTGCCAGTTGGCCAATTACTGCTGAGCTGAGCTTGTCACTTCCTTCTCTCTCTGGAAATGTAACGGCTGTTAGAAGTGTAAAAAAACACGTCAGGGACCATCGTACAGAAAACACAGAGCACACATGTGTGGAAAACTAATTCAGCAAACAATAAATACTTGATTTTATAAAAACCCTACTGGTGCATTTTTAACAAACTTAATGCATACTTGTTTCTAAATGTTTTCATTGTCTGTAAAGTCACGAACTTATTTAAATCCCAAAGCTTACCAATTGGTTAAATACCATTTTGTTTGATCACACTGATGTCTTTAACAGAACTGTTGACCCATCCTTTAAAGGAGAAGTCCGATCATATTCAGAATTCAAACTTCTGAAAGTACTTTAAATACGAAATTATTAATTTAATAAATCATTCCTACAGTAAAAATATTAAATCAGCCATATTGCCTTTAGATGCAGAAAAGGCATTTGATAGAGTAAACTGAAAATTTTGAGTCACTACTCTGTAAAAATTTGGTTTTGGCAATTTCTTTATAAATTAGTTAAAAATCTTATACAGCTTTCCAACAGCATATGTCAGGACAAAAAATCAAACATGTTCCAGCTTTTGTCTCCAGAGGGGCACCAGGCAGGGATGCCTGCTCTCCCCCTCACTTTTTGCCTTTTTTAAAGAGCCTCTAGCTACAACAATTTGACAAACTAATGTGGTTAAAGGTATACAATGCAAGAAAATAGAGCATAGAATTAGTCTTTACACAGATGATGTATTACTTTATCTCCAGCACTCAAACACTTGCCTCTCTCAAGTGATTAGATTACTAGAATCTTTCTGAAAATTCTCAGATTACTCTATAAATTGGTCTACATCTATAGTACTACCAGTTAATTGCACTCTACAGAATCCCCCAGGTTTACAACTGCAATCAGGAAATATCAAATATTTGGGAATTACTGTGCCATCTAAATTAGCTGATTTACCAAAATTTAATCACATCCTGCTTTTAAAAAAGATAGAAGAGGACCTAGAAAGATTGAAATCGCTTCCGATCTCCCTTATGGGTAGTGTAGCCTCAATTAAAATTATGGTCCTCCCCAGAATTAACTACTTATTTTCAATGATCCCCAATAAACCATCATCCGACTGGTTTAAATCTCTAGATTCTTCTATCTCTAAATTTCTTTGGAAAGATAACCCCCCTTGTATCAGCTTAAACACACTACAGAAAACCAAAGACAGAGGGTGACTAGATCTACCTACTTCCAAAACTACTACTTAGCAAAAAGACAACAATAGATCTCTAAAGGGATAAAACATAATCCCTTAGATGAGCCCTGGATAGACACAGGAAATATGCAGTAATATCATAATTTCAGATTTGCTGTTTATTAGCTCTAATATCAAGCGGCACTCATGCTTTAAAAATATTAACATCAGCTCTTCCCTGACAGCAGTGATCACGATTAATAAAATTATTATTTTTATTGTTTTACTGATTAACACTGAATTCAATAAATCACTGCGGACGTATTAGTTTTAGTTATGAATAATGATCCATTGATCGTTCCATGCTGACTGGACTTTTCACTTTTATTAAGTCAAGGTTACAATAAAATCAGTTCAGTTCATCAGGCAATATTCGTATTGATTTAAAGTACCAATATTGATATAGTTAATTTAACGATATTGGTATTAAATTTAAGATATGGCCAAATAAATCTTAAATGTTAAAATATATTTACTGCCATGTATTTATTTCTTTGTCTTACTTTTATATATAAAAAAAAAAGAAAATTAAAAACAATCTATCTGAAACAATTTATCTGAATTTTAAAAAGAAATAACATGATAATTTGTAGTTTCATAAACTCTTGAAAGGCACAGTAATCCAAAAAAGGCCACATTTTTTTTCTCTTATGGTTTTAGCCCATAAAGTTGGAGAAAGTGATATATAGGAGTCTTGTCATCTTTTCCTTCTTTCAACTGTAATGTTTTTACTGATATTTCTTCACACTGTGCAGCCAGGACAAATGGTGGCAGTCAACATTAAAAGCCTTCTTCTCTGTCATTTAAAAGCCCGGTGGGGATTCTCTCCATTGCTATAAGTTGTGTTGGATGACTGTTGATCGATCTGTAGACGTTGTGGCCACAAGAGTGGCTGGTGATGGTTTTAAGACAGCTTCTTTCCATTATTAATGCGTGCTTAGAGAAATCCTGAAGTCTTCACACTCTTTGAGGTTGATTTCCTAAAAGTGTTATTTACCTAATTCTTGAAGAGAAAGCTATTTGGATTCTATACTGAACACATGCTTTACTTTGATCTTGATAGCACATGTTCACATCATGTCAAGTCGGTTTGTCCTTTCTTATTCTCTGTTTCATGATCCCTTAAAATGTTATTCACCTATAATGCTTCCTAATGTCTCATATAACCAGTTTTCAGTTCTCATGTCTCTGACTCTCTAATTGGAGTCCAAGAAACCAGCACATTATGGTATAGAGAATGTATAAAGTGGTTCCTTGCTACAGAATGTAATTGCACCGACACTATGAAAAAGTCACAGGTGAATGTAAACAATAAGTCACAGATTTTAATTGGAACATCTCTTCCAGTGTAATAGGGCTCGAACAGCACAATATTCTCTTATATCACCTCCCTTCTACAGAAAAGCCCTTTTAGATTGTGTCAGCATTTTATTTATTCTATTCTTATTGGTCAGATCAAAAACGTTAATTTTAGTTTACAACACTACAAGAACTGACTAAAACTAAAACTACTAATTACTGTATTTGCGCTTCATTTGAGCAGCTTAGTGACATACTCTGCCAATTAAATGTGTATAATTAAGATAATTACAAAAAATGCACTGAAATAAGATAATGATGTTTTATTTTCTAACTTTAAGGGTAAAATCTATACCACTGACCAGTGGCATGCACAGCAGCCCAAATGTTGAAAAACGGATTTTAGAATGCTCACTTGGGACCCAAAACGCATGCCAATATGCCCTCTACAGTGGTAAAGACATCATATATGAGATCTTGTATTATTTTTCTGTCCCTGCTTTGAAAAAAATGGGTAGGAAACAAAGAACCTACTCAAAAATTTAAATCTAGAGTTTATTATATAAAGATTTGGTCCATCCATTAATTAATGATGTCTACTTAAGGGGAATTTCTTTCAGCTTTGTTGTGTTACCATATCCAATAGATGCACTCACATTAACGTAACTAGCATCCTAGATGCAGTGAATGTGTCTTGTTATAGGAAAACAGGAAGGTAGCTGATGGATTTATGAAGACACACATATAAAACTGTCAGGATCCAGTCTGATTGGATGCGGCACATGCTCATGGATCTTTACTGAGCTATTGCTGTGAATGCTAACATGTTTGAATTGTTTGAGAGCGTCACATTTATCATGACTAAGCAATATAACCAGATTTCTCAATGAAGAAAACGTGATCTAAACAAAAAAGAGTTCAGTGTGTTGGTTTCTTAAGGGTGGGTTTTCTATGTCATTATTAAAAGTTTTTTTTATTTTTATTTACTGTATCTGAAGGCTAGTAATGAGAACTAGACAAGGGGCCCATGCAGTGAAAGATACTTCCGTTTCAATTGGAAAACAAAGATTTAGTGTAGTCCTTTGTTGTACATTTCAGTGGCAGGAAACTTTTCCTGGATTAAGGATAGTTTTCTGGAGCCATTATTATCCATATTTCCACAACATTTTCAAAGATCGCTTGTACTTTGTTATAGATGTCAGATCAATGACATCTTAAATCCATCTGTATGGCAGGCTGCTGCTCCATTGAACAGTTTGCATTCTGAGGGACAAACACAGACAACAACAAATCCTTCATGACTATTGAGGGGAACTTAAGGTTGTAACTAAACTAATCTATACAGTCCTGCGGTCTTATATCTAGCCAAATAGTCTTTTTAAATCTTGTTTTAAAAAAATATTTAAGGATTTTAGAAGTCTTACCAAGTGCAATTGTCTACTGGTATTGCACTTATTTTAAATGAAATCTTCTCAAAACAAGATTAATAATCTAACAGAATCTCTTCCTGCTTAGTATATCAATCTTAAAACAAGACCTTGACCTTTAACTGTAAGATTTGGTTAGACGGTGATCTTTTTGAAATGTAGAGCTTTCCACTTCTGTTGCCTCTGAAGAAAATGATAAACTGTGGAGTTTCTAGTACCACTATATTCTATAGGTCATAAACTTTTATCACTCTCCAAATAATTGGTCATGCTTTATAGCTTGAAAGCCTGTTTTAATTGTAATGATTAGAGCTTTTGCACCACATAGCCACTGACCTAGACATTGTTCAGTAATGATGCAGTGGGAGGAGTTAACAACTCAGCCTCTGTGGGTGTAATGACACCCTTTAGACTCCTTAATGAAAAGGTAAATGAAAGTTCTTGGAAAAGAAATTCCTGAAAAAGCAGCATGTGGCATTACTTTATTGACAACCAAACATAAGAAGACTGGCAGAATGTTTGGAGAAGAAACAGCCTCCCAGTAATACTGATGTTGAAGTGGGCATTTAACATAAAACCCACCTGAATGGTTTGTTGCTGAATAGCTCAACCTTTTTCCCATCTGAACAAAGCAAACTACAACAGGCTACTTTTTAGACATCCCTGGCCCATTGGAAATGTCAGTGGTGCCAAATATTTTGGCACGTGATAACCTGAGAGGATACTGTATTTAACACAAAATCACTATAGAAAATAACTAATAACTGTGGTTTTATATCAAAAGAGCATTTTCTCACTAGTTTGAACAGAAATCTGTACTGTTAGGCTGATTGATGCAGATAATAATTGTTAATAAGAAGAGGCAGAATAATCTTATTCTCTTTTTGGAAGTGAATAGCTATTTGTAGGAGGGTTTGATTATTGACCTGGATGAGAGCCTCTTTCACTGATGAGTCAACGAGCAGATGTGCCAGTGGGGTGTGTTGGGGAAAGGTCATTTATTTTTAATGGAGGATTAAACAGGAAGTAGGCTCTCAAAAGGACTCCTCTTAACAGCCCTAAATATAGCATCAAGAAGATGTTAGGCTTTCAATTTTTAATGCACACAAGGAAAAAAAAGACATGTCTGTGTGTTTCTACAAGATGTTTTTGTATATAAATATGATTAAAAAAGATAATTTATCAAAACTGTATTAGATATTTCTAAACGTAGTGTTTGCAATTGATTAATGACTGACTGACTTGATTTGGTGAGTAGCATACATTGAGGAAAATAAGTACCGTATTTGAACACCTTGCTATTTTGCAAGTTCTCCCACTTAGAAATCATGGAGGCGTCTGAAATTGTCCCTTAGGTGCCTGTCCACTGTAAGAGACATGATTTAAAAATAATATCCAGAAATCACAATGTATGATTTTTAAAGTATCTATTGATATGATACAGCTACAAATAGGTATTGAAACACCTGTCTATTACCTGCAATTCTGACCCTCAAAGACCTTCTAGTCTGTCTTCAAAATGTCCACCTTCACTCCATTATTATCCTATATTAGATGCACCTGTTTGAGGTCATTAGCTGCATAAAGACATCTGTCCTCCCCAAACAGTCAGTAAGAATCCAACTACTAACTTCATCTCATCCACCTGTGGGATGTTCTGATTTCCTGATCCTAACTAGTTTATGCTTTTGGACCTCTGAGCCTGCCTGCCCCTGTTTTGATCTGTTTGTTTGACTTGTCTTCGGACTCCTACTGGATTCTGCCTGCTTTCGACCCTGGAACTGTCTCCTGACCCTGACTTAGATTTCCCTTTGATCTCTGATCTTCTGGCCTGGACTCCTGTTTACCTTATCGACACTGGCTTTGGCTTCACCTTCTGGAAACTCCTGCTTTCCTTCATTTGATTGTTTCTGCTCGACAACCATTTCAGCAGCCTTCTGGGCTTCGGCTCCTGGAATTTTTTTGGCGGCGTCTGCTGGGCGCCGTGGGATATCATTCAGCTAGTTTCCACCTTCCTCTGGGCTAAGACTGAACTTTAAAACCAGCTTAGTGACTCCCATGCTTGTAGTCATCCTCCATCAGATTTATTTGGTCACTAATGTGATTTTTCTCCTCTACAAAGATTCATGCCTTTTTTTGTCCTAGCTGCTGAGTCACAGATTCGATGTATTGTCAATAAACGCTATTGTAAATTACATCAGTATGCCTGAAATTTTGGGTCCAAAGTTCTGATCTCTGACAGAATTATGAGTACCATCTCAAGAAAACCATCCCCACTGTGAAGCATGGGGGTGGTAGCATCATGCTTTCGATGTGTGTTTCTGCACATGGGACAGGGCGACTTCACTGTATTAAGAAGACGATGACCAGGGCCATGTAGTGTGAGATTTTGGGAAACAACCTCCTTGCCACAGTTAAAGCATTGAAGGTGGGTCGAGGTTCCAACATGACAATGACCCGAAGCAAGCAGCTAAGATAACCTAGGAGTGGCTTTCAAAGAAGTATATCAAGTTCTGGCGTGGTCTAGCCAGTCTCCAGAACTAGACCCAATAGAAAATCTTTTGAGGGAGTCAAACTTTGTGTTTCTCAGCAACAGGCTAGAAACCTGACTGATCTCAAGATCTTTGTAGAGGAGTTTGGCATAATCGTTCCTGTAAGACCTCTGTAATTGCAAACAAAGGCTACTGAACTAAATATTTAATTAATGATTAATGTGATTTTTTTTTTGACATGCACATGCACAAGGATAATTTCAGACCAGTCAATGATTTCTACATGGAAGAACTTACAAAATAAGAGTTTTCAAAAACCTATTTTCCTCACTGTAAATGCCACTAAATGGTTTATTTACAGTCCTCTAATTTAATAATTTCTCACATATTACTGTATAATCTATGTTTGCGATAAAAACAGCCAAGAAACAGTGTGTTACAAAAAAACTATGTTTTGACATTAGCCGGAAAATTAAAAAAAAACAATGTTAAAATCCAAACATAAATAAAATTGCCTTCATTTTGTTGGAAACAGATCCCCAATAATGTGAATATAACAGGACACATTTGTAATGACTCAGCAGTTAGAACACAGAATTCAGGTGAGACAGACAGTGGAATACTTAAAAAGCATTTATTTTAACAAAGGTGGATCTGTGGATCTGCAGCGGCAGCGCGTCTGAAGTAGGAACCTCTGGTTTGACAGTTCTGGTTTGACAGTTCTGTCCTTTGCCCAAAGAATGGGCAATAGACATTCAGCCGGTCCACTGAACAGAAGCAGCGGACGCTGCCAGAGAGTTCCAGACATGGAAGGCCTCAGAGCTGACAGAAGATCAGATGCGAGCTGACAAATGCAGACAGAATAATCCAAAGAGCGAAGACAAGAGGCAGGTCCAGGTTAAAGCCAAAAAAGAGTCTGACAGGAGACCGAAGACAGGCAGGCAAAATAATAAGACAGGGGCAGGCAGGCTCAAAGGTCCAAAGGCAGAAACAGATCAGGATCAGACAATCAGAACGATAAAGTAATTCTAGAAAAACTCTACTCCAAAGGCTCAAGAATAATCTGGCCCTGATGGCTGGGAAACAGGTAACTTAAATAGGAAACTGGAACAGTTGGATCTGATAAGGAACAGGGAAGAGCTAGACAGGTAAAGGAATTGAGCAATCAAGCCAGCCAACAACACCAAAATGACAATGTTAGCTCAATATTGGTGTTTTGAAACATTCCCTAACAGAATATTTTATTAATTTTAAGGAAAAACAATGGTCAAGTCCATGTAGAGGTTTTTACATTTAACTTCTCCAATAGTGTTGCACCTGCCCAGTGAACAGCAACCCCACTTTCTCCAATCAGCGAGTGGTGATGTGATGCAGAGTGCCCTCATTTTTGCTTAAAGTTGAGGTGATTTGACTCTTTCAGAAGCTAATCTACACAATGGCAACAACTGTTCTTTTTTAAGCTAATGCATAAGTAGTCTATGTTTTTCAATTCAATTTAACTCATTCAGTTTATAATATAGCACCACTATTACTTTACAGGAGGAAGGAAGAAAGGAAGGAAAAGCAGCTGATAACATAGATTCATTGACTCAACTGGAATCCCTCACACAAAGCATAAAATGACTATGAAAGGTCTCTGACTTTGTTCCTCCTTACTGATGAGAGGCCTAAATGCCAGAAATTTCACCAAAGTGACATCATTTCATTATGTCACTGTGTGTCACTGACTCTGTCTCACCTTGAATCTGGGGTCCTTGACTTAAAAACGTTGAAGACTAATAAACATGAAAACTAGTTTGTTGGCTTATTTTTTCTTTAAATTTTTGTATGTAGTGGTGATCAACAGCCAATTTAACAAAGGTGAATCTGTGGATCTGCAGCTGTTAGTTGTCAAAACTAGGGCTGCACCGACTTTCTGGCCGAACGCCGATTCTTGATCTTTAGAAAGCCTGACATGCCGATTCCGATATCTGATATGCTTCTATAACTGACACTGTCAGTTATTATACTACCACAAAACACACTATATTTCAATCTTATCTTACTGTAAAAACATGAATCATTGCCTGTGAAACAAAAAAAAAAAAACTCCTGCAATACCTGCTTCAAAGCACAGTGGGTGGTTTTCAGACTTTTACAGGGGTAGATCAGACTGGTGTAAATGATTGTATATCTTCTAAGTATCAGTCAATCACAACCTCCTAAAATTAAGGAAATCCAGGCAGACTGATCAACCAGCCGATAAATCGGTAAACCCCTAGTTAAAACGAAAATACATTAACAAATTATACGGTAACAACCTGTTTTTTCATAAACATAGGAAAACGTACAGAACAACTGAGAGAACTGTTTCAGAATAAGGTTCTTAACAGCCAAACATGCTGAAGGATGGAAAGAAAGATCCTTTTCCATAAAACATTTAAGTTTCCATGTTTCACCATGAATTTTCTCTAAAAGAAAATTCCTTTGGATGGAGGCGGGCCTGAAAATGCAAATATCTCTAAATTTGCCATTTCATACCTCAAGGCAGTTCCAGAAAATGTGTTTCAAGCCCTGCCAGACTCCTACTCAAATTCTGGTGGAATGTTACCACTGTGTTGCAGGGATGCAGCTTTTAAATCACTCAGCAATCACCCCTGGTTTATTTTAGGTATACACTAAAATGAACACTGGAAGAAAGGTAGTTTGTCTGTTCTTCTCCAAAAACAAGAAAACCATTTATGTTACTGTTCATATAGCATTCAAACTGTGTAGTAATCACATTTTTTAATGCAGTTAACACTTCAATACTAAGAGCAAATGTATAGCAAATGCAGTTCACAGGGGAAAAAAAAAACACGATGTGAAAAATGACTGACCCGTTTTAATTAGGCTAGAATTACATAGAATGTACAGTGCCATAGATTTGTTACCTGTATATTTATAAGTGTCTGTTTATCATCATGATTGGGTAAAAATGTTCACAAAAATGTTAAGTACAGAAGATAAATTCATAACAAGCACTTTAAGTACCATAAATAAGGCTCATCATCTTCTGTAATTAATTTAGCTACTGGACTTCTGGCACTTTTGGTCTCTATCATTTTACATAACTCAACATATCATATCTCTCTGTCTGTCCTCCTTCAGCTAATCCTACAATAATATCTACCTTCTCGGACTTCTCAACTTTTTGCTAAAGAACTAGAGATGCCTCCATTTTTATTTTTCATTTTCATTTTGGTCAGAAATGTATAATTATTAAGGAAAACGTTTCCCACTTATTATGCTTGACCTGCTAACAATCAGCATTTGGCTTCCTTCTCATTGGCAAAAAAAGCTGGGTCTGACAGACCTTGGCAAGCTGTGGGGCCCCTGTCCCCAACTGCAGTGTGTCTGGTGATGCCATTGCACTGGATTAGCGTTGATGATGTCACCAGTGCAACCGAAATCAGGAAAGAAACAATGGAGAGCAACATGGAAGGACACCAGAGCGTAATTGTGTGCTTCCTTGTTTCGCTCTTTTTGTCCCTCCGAATCCCTCTCACCAGTGCTGTGTCACGTTTATTCAATGTAAGCAGAGTAGTTTTGTCTTGTTGGATCACACGGGACTGGTGCTACCTTGTGAGGTAAATTTGTTGCCCTAAATGATATCACATAAATTAGCGGGTCAACCTGGGTCTGCTGTTCCTACCTGATGCCCATCGGCTTTAAGCTGTTTAAAGGCGATTTTAATGGGGGGTGCTTGCCGAGTCATCTGACCTGGATTGACACAGTTCAGTGTGCCATTCCCACTGCCACTAAAAGCCAATTGTTCCTGGGTTTGAGCTGTTTTTTGTTTTTTCGCACTGGCGAAAGGGATATATGAAAGCAGATATATGTATTCGTATAGGTCACACAGGCAGCACTATTTTCTTCATTCTTCATATTTTGCATTGTTTATGATATGATAAGTGGCTCAGAGCTTGTCTGCCTGGCTGTGTGTTTCCTGGATGGGGCCGCCTTTTATAGTTTCCTTTTTTATCACTGCCTCTTTCTGTATGTCTGCTTCTGCCTCCTTGAATCTCAGTCGGCCTCGGCAGATGGCCACTCACACTAAGTCTGGTTCTGCTGGAGGTTCCTTCCTGTTAAAAGGGAGTTTTTCCTCTCCACTGTCGCTACAAGCATGCTTAGTGTGAAGGATTGCCTTTGAGTCAACGAGTTGATGCAATCTTAACCCATCCCCCTGGAAAGCAGTGGGCTGCCACTGTACGGCATGAGAAGGTAGTTATAAAAAAAAAGGTTGAAGCTGTGAGGGAAGGCAACTAACCGAGATTCAGCGAGGAGAAATAGGTGATAAAACACACAATGAATTACAAATAAGAAATGGGAAAAGCCACAAAAAAAAGCCAAAATAGGAATAAATCAAGATTCAAACTAACCAAGAATTATAGATTTATTTTCAGTTTTCTCCTACTGTAAAAAAGAAAAATTGACCACTCATAAATTTATATATTTTTAATGGTCCTATAAACCTGCTCTATTGAGAAATGGTTTAATATTGATGTCACTCATTTTAGAGAAAAACTCATGTATTATAGAGATTCATTACACATAGAGTTAAATATTTAAATATGTTTCAGTCTATGCTTTGTTGGAGATAACTGCTGACTAGGTGAATTTCTAGAGAGTTATCATTAACGTCCTGTGCAAGGAGGGAAAGACAGAAAATGGATGGAAATAAATAAATATAAAAAATACAGGGATAACCAAAGAGTATATTTAAATGAACAGATATTTGCAACCTCTAGCAATAAATTGAAATTGACAGAAACCGCATAGTTATGTTGAGCTTACTTTCTGCAGGTGAGGCTGATTCAAATTTAAGTTGTTCCTGCAGCTGGAGGTTCTTTTCTCTGGTAAGAGCTGCTGTACTGTCTATATGATGGAGCTGCTGCCTGACCCAGGACGGAGGGGGTTTATCTGTATTTTCCTGTCTACCTGCAGCACAGCAAGCCTTACATAAAGCAGCTTAATAAACTTTAAAGATGCTGCATCAGCAGGATGGATGGACGGACATTTCCTTCTCAGGTTTAAATATATTTAAACCTTAATCATCAAGATTTTAAGAAATGCATGACTGCCTGTATCTGTATATCAATGGTTCTCTACTGGATATCTGTCATTGGTGTTCTCTCAGATTTTGCCCCCATTGAACCAGACTAAAAGACATTTTCCGATGTTTTCGCTCTGTGTAATGATTCTGTACAATAAATAGTTTTCACTGCCTAAATGAGTTAAAAAAAAAGCTTTTAAAAATGTTTGTTATGTAACTCAAAAGTATGCCACAAAAAAAATTGCTTTCAACCATTCAACTATATAACTATTATGAAGTTTGAAAATGTTAAGTTAAATTACTTCTGATGGCAATTTAAAATGATTGTCTGTTATTTCTGAAATCAACACAACATTATCAGGCTTAAACAATTATCTGAAAAAAACCTCAACTGGTTATACGGGGGTGGAAAAACACCAATGTTACTGAGTGGACCTTCCCACTGAAATTAGCGGGTTAAAACGGGTTTTTCAAACACAGCTCAAGCCTTCAACAATTGGAATTTGGCTCCCTTCCCACTGGCAAAAAAAGCTGGCACAAATTTGTGACGTACATTCGTTTCTCTCAGTGGTATAGTGTAAATGATCTGTTCGACCCGGGTCTGATGTTCCAAATGTATGCTGATCAGAGCTGAGCCATTAGAAGGATTTTAATCTGGGTTGCTTGCCTAGTCATTTGACCTAGGTTGACGCGGGTCAGTGAGCCGTTCCCACTCTCATTAGAAGCCAAATGTTTGTGGGTTTAAACATTTTTTTTTGGCCAGTGGTAAAGGAGTACCTGAAAGGCTACAGAAGTGTCTATTGGTGCACACAGATGCAGATTCGTCATATTATCCTCCAGCTTTTCTCTGGTCTGAGAAATGTATTCGAGAGCAAAACCTGATGAAGATATTAAAACATATTGAGGAGATGCCTGATGAAATTCTAAGTCATTACAGGCATGGCAACCACAAACAGCCATAAATGAGAGGCAACTGGACTGTTGCTCAGCTTTTCTGGCGCTTATCCAGAAATCTAGTCATATCAGCTCACACCAGAACAATCTTTAGTTGTTTCTTAACCGCATTGAGGTCCATTCTCCTAAGCACATTCCAAATCCGATGAAAATCAAAGACCAATCCATCGTTCTCTTGGGTTTTTATGTACGGTAAGGGCTATGTGTTAGCCCATTTGGGTCATGATGAGTATCCAAAGAAACAAAATAAGCTCACTCATCATGTGTCAAATGGCCTAACAAATAGTCCATACTTAACAGGAGACTTCAGAAATACTACATATATAACTGTGGACCGCCTTATCTATGAGTTACTTCCTGTTTTAAGCATGACAAACCCTCATTACTTTAGGATTCATCATTATGAATGATTCATAAGTCTTACGCCTACTGTGGGACTTAATACTAAAATAATAATCTTGTATTTTTTTCCCTCTAGAACCACTTTTTATTGAAATACCTTCCCTACTGTTGGACAGACTTCTTTTTCCCAAGAGGAGGGTTTGTAATTAGTTTAACTAAGTGGCTTTTCATCTTACTCCACTTTCATTTACTCATTTCGTGTAGTCTGCCAGAAAACCCGGAGACACATCCATTGATGTGGACTTTGCTACGCAACAGTTTGATTGAAACAAATGCACTAGAATCTATTGGACAGAAATGGCAAAACAAAGGAAGATGAAACCTTAAGGTTGTTTTATGACTTAAATATGAGCAAACATGGGTGCAACTTGTACATAATAAGACAAAATACAAAAACTGCTCAAGAAAGAGAACAATACTTACATTGGTAAATAGGAACATACAAACAGGGGGAATAGCACCTCTCACTAGAGCAAAGACCTGGGGTGATAAAAAAAGAAAAGCATTTCTTTTTAAATTAAAAGTTACTTACAGATTTTATTTTGTGATGTCATTGCAGTTTTGTTTGTTTATAATATGTATGAAAAGAGGAGAAGTAATTTTTGAAACCAATCAAGAGTTATTTAGAAAAAAAATATTTAGCTCTTTTCCACTAGTAACAATGAAGATGATATTAACCCATCAATTAAATAATTTTAACTAAGTTTAAAATATTGTAATCTGAAAAGTACATTAGAATATTATATGTGCAAATAAAAAAATAGAAAAAAATATAAATTTTCTAAGCCAGAGAGCAGCAATTATTTGGAAAATTGTTGGTTAAATTCCAATATTGCCCTTTCTAAAAGAATAACATTCATGGTGTTATGCAATGATTTGGTTCACATATAGAACACACTGGTGTCAAAAGAAAAATTAAACATTTATTTACTAGACATCCAGGAAATGACTGCTTGGCCTGGGACAACAGCTTGGAGTCTGGAGGAGAATGCTGGTCGGCGATTTGGGTTGTGGTTGAAGCTAATGTTTATTAAAGGGGAACGCCATTTTTTGGCCCTTGATTTTACGTTATTACATCCTGTTCTACTCATCCATTTGAGTTTTGTGTCATTTGGAACTGTTCTGAAGATTTTCCGTTATTATATATATTCAGGTAACGTCTTCCTATGGGTGAACGAGTTGAAGGCACAAACTAAACTGTTCATAATTTGTTCTTTATGGTACGCCAGCATTCATAACATGCAGGAGAATCATTGTCCCACAGACATCCGCAGTTATGATTTTTATATTTCTATTTTTTTTAAAACAAAGCGGAGTGTGTATGACATCATCCGTGTTATGAATGCTGGCTTAACATAAAGAACAAATTATGAACAGTTTAGTTTGTGCCTTCAAATAGTTCGCCCATAGGAAGACTTTACTTGGATATAACCTAACGGAAAATCTTCTGAACGGCTCCAAATGACACAAAACTCATATGGGTGAGTAGAACATGATGTAACAATGTAAAATCAAGGGCCAAATGTAAAAAAAAAATGAAATTCCCCTTTAATTATTGATCATTGTTGTTGTTCTTGAAGATGCAATCTGCTTGGTGAGTTCTGATTGGGGCCAGGGTTCTGGAGTCAACCGAGCAGTTGGTTTGATCCACAATTCTGAGAGAACGGTGGACAGAAGCAGGGAACGACCACAGAAGCCTAGATCCCAACATGTTTAGCTTAAAGGGATAGTTCGGGATTTTTGACATGAATCTGTATGGCATCCCCAT
>NW_015150996.1:32080-79327 GCF_000732505.1 Cyprinodon variegatus | reverse complement strand
GGATATTGAAGGTTAACGCTGAGGCAGGAACTGAACTGGATAGAAACAATACCTCAAGAGAACTAATAACCTGGAGACAAGAGAACAGGGTCAAAGGAACACTATGAGACAATAAGAGGCAGAGGAGCAAGTGTTTAAACCTTTGGCCATTAGGTGCTGGCCGGAAGGCTTCTTGCGCTTCTCTGTGATGAGCGTGATGAAAAACACCTGCAGCTGCCACCAGACTGAAGGAACCATGCTGGAGATAGATCTCCAGATGCCGACAGTAACAACAGATCCTCGCCTTGTTCATATCACACCCAGTGCTGTATCTGGTGTTTGTCACAACGCTCTATTATCCATGATGGCGATGACTAGCACACTATGCAAAGCAGAGAGTAAGGGGTAATGATTAACGGTACCAACGTGTTACAATAAAGTAACACATTGGTACCATCGCTGAAGTATAAGCAGTACTATTTAATCTGACATGTATACTGTGGTAGCTAAAGATAAGCATATGGGCTTTCTATATGGAAGTGAACATCTAACTACCTAGAAATAAGCACCTGTAGTTGTTTGTGAGAGTCTACTTTTGCATGTAAAGTTTATCCAAAGAAAAAATGTTCAATAGTGGTCGTGAAGAGCTGAAGACACACCCCCTCCAGATCACTGACGCAAGCGCCGGGGGCCCAAGAGCAGAGGCGCCCAGGAGGTGCCAACAAGGGAAAGCTGCGTCTGTATGAACTAAAGTGGATCTTTTTTTAAGAGCTTTTTTCAGGCTTTACCAAAAATCTAGGGTCTCTTGAAGGTTTTTTTTATAAGGAACAACTTACAGTAGTTACCATTCAATTTTCCCCACTTTCTTTGATGGGTCCTTGGCTGTTCCCCTACAATTCCTTTTTAAAAATTAATCTTTGTACTAAAACATTCTTCCTGTTATGATTTATGGACATTAAGATCTAAAGAGAAGCATCATCTCCTGGTCAGACCCTGCAATTCAATGAAAGGGTGGAATCAAACAATATGCATGCCCAGGAGAAGGAGGGGTCACTTCCAGCCACTCCAGTAGCTGGAATTGACCCCTCCAGACTTACTTACTCGAATGCAATCCCTCACACTAAGCATGTTTGAAGCGAAAGTGGTGAGGAAAAACTCCCTTTTAACAGGAAGAAACCTTCAGCAGAACTGAACACAGTGTGAGTGGCCATCTGCTGACGCCGACTGGGGTTCAAGACAGAAGCAGAGATTCAAAAGGCAACTATTAAAGGCGGCCCCCTACGAGGAAACACAGCCAAGCAGACAAGCTCCGGGCCAGGATTTTTCAGTGCATATCCTGGAAAAACATCTATAAACAAAGGTGCTAATGGATGCAGCACAGCTGATATTTCTCTCCAGGATGGTGTCACAACCAAACAGGAACTGACGAGGCGAAGCTACTATGAGAAAAAACAAAGAGAGCAGAATATTAGAGATTGAACTAACAGATTCTGCAGTAAAGGAATAGAGACTGAATGAAGCAGAATGATGATATAGGGGTCCCTATGTCCTCCAGTATTCTAAGCCTATAGCAGCATAATATAGAGACAGCTCAGGATAACCTGAGGCCCTCTAACTATAAGCTTTATCAAAAAGGAAAGCTTTAAGTGTACCCTTAAGAGTAGACAAGGTGTCTGCCTCATAGACTTAAACTGGTAGTTGGTTCCTAGGAAGAGGAGCCTGATAACTATAAGATCTACCTCTCATTCTACCTTTTGAAATTGTAGGACGGTGACCTCCATCCATTCATCTATTTCCTCCCCGCTTAATCCTTGTCAGGGTTGCAGTGGGGCCGGTGCCTATCTCTGGCAGTCTACGGGCGAGAGGATGGTGACCTCATTGGCCGAAATAAAAAATTATTATAAAACCAAATCAGCAGAAATTCTAGTTTTACCTGTACAATTCAAGTAGCACCGAAAAAGTAGGCTAGAAAATTTTGATTTAATTGGGAGCTTCATGGGGGTATAGTTGACCTCTGGATGACCTAAAAAAAAATCTTTAATATCTTTGAAACAACAGGAGCAAATTTGATCTTTTGTATTTATTTATACATTTTTACAAATGACCATTTAAAATGCACAAACCTGCACTAAAGAATAACCATTCTGTCTATTAGCTGAGTTTTTTTCATGTTAGTGTATTTGAAGATGCGGTCCAGGGTGTAAAAACAGTGCACCTGAAATGCAGAGGAGTGAACTACCTACTTACGAAAATCACCGCCTTCTGTGTCAGCACACCATTCATTCAGAGTATCAATACAGTGGCTACTTGAACTTGGGGGAACCTGCAATAAGACCTTGATCCTTTGCCCAGAGGAGCTTGTAAATCTTGTTACTGCTTTCCCTTAAATTAAAAACAACCTGTCTATACGCTAGTTCTAAGTTATCCCTCATTGCTCTGTTAAGATCACCCCCAGCTCAAAGTAATGAGTGTGTTAACAGTGTGTTAACAGCTGCTATTAGTCGGGGAGGGAAATGTAGGTAAAACTGCTGTGATAAAGATTTTAGTCAGAATAATGTTTCTTTTCATTTGCAAAAAAAGAATGCTTGGCTTCTAATAGAACAAAATAGCGAACATAGTGATTGTTATGTGAAGCATGCATTTGGGATCCCTAGTGTTCACCCTCAATATCTCTTTCCTCATCTGTTTTTATTGAGTTTGGGTAGCTCTTCCGTGCAATATTGCCTCCTCTGTCATCACGCCCCGTGTGACAGGCCAGCATGGTTAACGGTGGTCTGGATCAGGGGAATCCACAGTGGATGGGACCCCTTAGTATGCTCTCTCGCATTTGATGGATGTGTTTAGGGTATCTGCTAGCCGCGAAAAGTTTCAGAGCAATAATTCTGCTTAATGACCTACTAAAAGTTTTTTGTAGGCAAGGGAGGGAGATGAGGGCATAGAGGGCAAGGACCTTCATTAGAGAAGTCTTGTAGTTATTAGGAGAAACTGAAGGCTGATTTCTTTTATTCCCTGCTTCCCTAAGCGGGAGAAAATAACTACAGGATAGACAGAGACAAACTGCCCTCTTTACAATCCATCCAGCATTGTACCTGCACCAATGAGAATGTTGGGATCATATTCACCTCCTGCCCCTTTATTCTTTAATTGTCAGCTATGGTTTTCATTTGTTCTCTCTGACTGCACTCATCCCTTTGTATAGTAGGGTCACTAACTCTAATCCTTAACCTTCATTTGTCCATAATCAAGGTTTCACATGATTAGATAAGGGGTGAAGAGGTTAGTTAAAAGAAGGTTACAAAGGAAGGAATGTTTGCAACTTTTATACATTTATTACCAACTCCAGTAGGGGCTGTATATATGTTATTTTATCAGATATTATTCGGACTGTTATATATCTTTTATGAACACACGCTCTACTGCCAGTGTGTTAGAACAACATATGATAGTGTGAATCAAGCTAAATCATGGTCTAACAAATAACTGCACATACAGTGCCTTGTGAAAGTATTTAGCCCCCTCGAACTTGTTGAACTTTTGCCACATTTAAGGCTTCAAACATAAAGATATAAAATTTTATTTTTTTGTGAAGCATCAACAACAAGTGGGACAAAATCATGAAGTGGAAAAAAAAATATTGGATTTTAAAATGACATCGGGTGTGCAAAATTATTCAGCCCCCTCAAGTTAATACTTTTTAACACTGCCTTTTGCTGCAATTACAGTTGAAAGTCGTTTGGGGTGTGCCTTGGTAAGTCTATCAGTTTTGTACATCGAGAGACTGAAATGTTTGCCCATTCTTCTTGCAAAACAGCTGCAGCTCAATGAGGTTGGATGAAGAGCAGCAGTTTTTAGTTCTTTCCACAGTTTTTTAATTAGACTGGACTTTGACTTGGCCATTCTAATACCAGGATATGTTTGTTTGTGAACCAATCCCTTGTAGATTCTGCTTAATGTTTTGGATCATTGTCTTGTTGGAAGATAAATCTCGTTCCCAGTCTCAGGTCTTTTGCAGACTCCAACAGGTTTTCTTCCAAAATGCTCCTGAATTCAATCTTTCCATCAATTTCCACCATCTTCCCTGTCCCTGCTGAAGAAAAGCAGGCCCAAACCACGATGCTGCACCACCATGTTTGACAGTGGGTATGGTGTCTTCAGGGTGATGAGCTGTGTTGCTTTTATGCCAAACATAACATTTTGCATTGTTGAAAGTTTAATTTTAGTTTTATCTGACCAGAGCACATCCTTCCACATGTTTGCTGTGTCTCCCACCTCCACTGTACATGTCTGCAGTTCTTCTAGAGTGATGATGGGCCTCTTTGCTGCATCACTGATCAGTCTTTTCCTTGGTTAAGCTGAAAGTTTAGAGGGACGGCTGGGCCTTTATAGATTTGCAGTGGTCTGATACTCCTTCCATTCAATATTATTGGTAGCTCAGTGCTCCTTTTGATGCTTAAAGCTTGGGAAATCCTTTTCTATCTAAATCCAGCCATGAACTGCTCCACAGCTGTCACCCTAACCTGCATGATGTGTTCCTGTTCTCCATAATGCTCTCTGGGCTTTAAACAGTGACTATCACAGGGCAGGTGCATTTATACATAGACTTTGATTGTACACTGTCAGATTCTATTAAAATCAGCATCAGTCATTTAGGTCAGCATTGGATCATTCACAGATCCTCACTGAACGTTTGGAGAGCGTTTGCTGCACTGAAAGTAAAGGGGCCGATTAATTTTGCACGCCTCACTCTTGAGAGCATAAACTTAGTTAAAGTTCTATCAACGGCGGTCCTTCAATGCCAATGTCCTGCAACTTTTGCATGCATCCCCACTCCAACAAACCTGAAACAAAAGGTCAAATTACCTCTTCTCTGTGAGTTTAGCAGAGGCCTTGCCATTAACCCTTTATTTATTTCATGTGTCATAGAAGGGATGAAAGATGCAGGACAGTGGCACTCGAGGACCAACGTTGCTTACCCCTGCTTTAAACAAAAACAAATGCATAAACATAAAGAGAAAAAATTTGCCTGATCACACAACAGATTTTTGTCATGTGACACATGCCAACCTTTGCTCTCTCATAGGCTGTGGTCACTGAGCATGAATATTGCATTAAATAGGGTTTGTTTGGTCCAAACTGCTTTTTTTTTCATTTGACCCATTTTGTATTCAAATACTTAAAAATAGTAATTGTTTTCAAGTGGACAATAAAGGCATGCCACTATCATTGCTCCCATTGGTCAAAAGTGACTACAAGAGGAAAAAGTACAGTCCAGATAATGGAGGGAAACTGCTATGGGGGTCCGGCATGCAGTATCTCTATTTAGCATATTTGTGCATATTTGTGCTGTTATTACCTCAGCAACTAATTCAATGAAGATTTTGAAGAAGATTTAGTTTTAAGTTTGTGACTTTGTCAGAGGATGTGTCCTACAAGGTGCAGGGGATCCATTGAATGCAGGCAAGCAGTGTTGCTAAGCAACAGGCAGCCTCACAGGTATGGTTTTTGTACTATGTTTACTACCACAGAGCAGACAATCTAAAGAGAATATGCTTTCTGCATTTAGGTCAGATCAAGGAGGATTTTTACTCATACCTAAAGTAAACAGCACCCGTTTGAAAGCGGGCCAAGTTCACCTCAAAGAGTTGATCTGGGTAACAAAGTACGCCCGTCTTTATTCACACCTGCACAAGTGGTCCAGACCGCTGGGGAGACAAAATGTGACAGATTTGGAAACCCCATAAGATTTTACAATTAATACCAAGAAGAAAAAGGAAAATTACTTTTATTTTATCCCTTTTTTGGGATAAAGTGGTAACCATTTTTTAAGACACATGGCTCTTTTAATTAAGAATAAGATAATTACAGCAGGGTTGGTTGCAATGGGTTCCTACTAGTTTTCTTCTTTAATTGTGAGCTCCAGTCTGGCTCCACCTTAATCTGTTATTTTACAGCCTCATTAGCCTTCGGCACCTTTACAAATAAACAGAGTTATGGCGGGGAGCAACCTGGTTTGTTTTTTCCCCTTAATATTCAATATCCCACTGAGCTGTACGCTGATTACCATAACATCGTTTAAAATGTCACACCTGGAAAGTGTATACCAATCGGGGAGTTCAGCATTAAAGAACACTGCAATGGGGATGTCTGTGAAGCTAATGTTGAAACAAAAAGCATAAGCTAAGGTTTACTACTTTACCATTAGATTACCTGATATTTTAAAGTCAGTTTTAGTGCCTTAACATTAGCATACAGTCTTAGAACACTAAGTGTGTTCAGCATTCTGTTTTTTTCTCCTTTCCATCCAAAATACCTCTCTAGTTTTTCTTTACCCTGTTCCCTCAACCAGGCATCTATGCTCTGGCGCTGAAAATATAAATGATTGACAATAATGTCTATACATGTTTTTTTTACTCTCTGGTCATCTCTTTAAATATTAATTTAGTTTAGTATCTAGTTATTTAGTATAATTATAAGCTAAATATTATTTGCAACCCTAGATCCAATACTTTTAATGTCATAAAATTACATTATGATTAAAGAAAGTTAGCAAATCAATGCTAATGCTCAGGGTGCTTTTCTCGATACAGACAGAAAATGAGTTTAACCATTTTGATGTAAGATCCAAGATTTGTGGTGAATGAAATAAGTAGCTGTGAACAAATAAAGCATTTTCATTCACAGCATATTAACTCATAGCATCCCCGTTGCCATAGTAACTCAGATTCATCCCCAGCACATTACATCCCTTAAGTACAAAAGATCAGGATTTTTTGAGCTTGTAACCTTGAAGATACAACTAAATAAAAAAATAAACTTTTGTGAGATATCTATCATCATGAGAAAAAAGCATATAGGTTAAAAGAAATCCACATATTGGTTTGTTATTTGGTAATTCCTTTTAAAAATACTGTTGTCTGCATGCAACATTTAGAAAAGAGTGCTTTTTAGTTAGATTAATACATTTGTTTCTCTGACTGACTACAATCAGACTCCTTTCTTTTCGATCACTGTGGATTCTTATGTCTTTTAGGTCATGAGATTGTAGAAATTAAAGTTATTCACCAAAAATTATAGAAATGCTTGTCTAGTTTTGTAGTATAACATTGTGAAGTGCAGAAAATAACAGGAATATACTTGTTCAGTATTAAGAGGATTCCTGCCAACTTTTACCCTTTGCTTTTGTTTATCATACACTACGCACAAGTTTTTAAATTGATTTTCTTTAGTATCAGCTAAATTATTTAAGGTCCAGGTTTATGTAAGCCATTATAATTTAAACTCAATTTGATAAATTGTTAAGTAAAATGATCTTCTTCCAGGCAAGAATGAGCGTCAAGCAAACACATCCACATGCATAATAAAAAGAGACATCCTGTCTTGTCATGGGTTCAAGTGCTGACCCCTTGACCTTTGCCAAATGTCCCTCCCATGTCTCTCTGTAACAACGCCCCCACCCCCGCCCTCTGATGCGTCTTATGGCAAGAGTTGAAAAATTAATATTACTTTTTATAGGTTCAGTCTGTATTTATTTTATTTCCTCTCTCCCTGTTTTTGCCTCTGCCTGTATTTTTGTATTTTTTATATGATCTCTTTAAGATCCCAAAATGTTTTTATGTTCCCCTTTTTTAAATGGAATCCCTTTTTTCTTTTTCTTTTTCTTTTCACTTTATTATATTATGTAAAACATTTTGAAAAGGAGAAGAAACAAAAAATAACATGCCAATGTTGACTACAGAAAGAGAAATTAAACAAATAAAAGCAAACTCCTATTTATTAATGTATGATAATAAATCCAGAATGGTGTCACAGCTAAACAGAACCAGACCAAATGAAGCTATTTTGATCAGAAAATTTAGAGACAACGTAAAGTTAGAGTTGGATGTAACAAATAAAGGAAAATGTGAGAATAGAAGTAAAATAGTAAATGGCCTGTATTTGTATAGCTTGACCAAACCACTTTAAAGGGCTTTCACCC
The DNA here is from genome assembly GCF_000732505.1 of Cyprinodon variegatus. NCBI lineage: Eukaryota > Metazoa > Chordata > Actinopteri > Cyprinodontiformes > Cyprinodontidae > Cyprinodon > Cyprinodon variegatus. The sequence goes on along the minus strand of NW_015150996.1, from coordinate 71,373 downwards.
ATTCATTCACCCACATACTGATGGTGGCAACAGCTGCAATGGGGTTCCCTAACAGAAGCGAGGCTGCCTAATATAGGCTCCACTAGCCTGTCTCACCACCATCAGTAGGCAAGGTGGGGTGAACTGTCTTGCCTAACAGCGCAAGACACTGAAAGCCAGAGGTGGGGCTTGAACTGACGATCCTTCGGTTGGTGGCAATCCACTGTATCTGACCCTAGTGTCGCCCAGATGTGAGCAGAATAATAAAGAAAACTGGTCCTGATGTCCTCCAGCAGCCTAACCTTATAGCAGTGTAACTACAAAAACTTCATGGTAACCTGAACCACATTTATTATCAATAGTTTATTTAATTTTTTTTTAGTTTTCAAGCCTAGTCATAAGTCCTATGGCTTTCAAAAAATTCACCCACATTTCCTGCTTGAATGACGTTTAGAGTTAGCCAAAATCGTACTTTTTTTTTTTTATTAAATTTTTCTTTATTTGGGATGTCTTGCTTTAGAATGTATAGGGGTCGATGTTCTTTTTCCAGGTGGATCATCAAAATAAGTGGTCCTCCTAATTGTCAATCATTGTAGTGATATGTTTACATAAGGCCATTATACATTCTCGTCCCAAGGAAGCTATGTTTTTTGGTGCACTTTCAGGAGTGAATGAGTGGTGAGCTACTATTTCAGCCAGTCATTGAAGCTCGCCTTTAACAGGTTTGCTTGTCGTGAATACATTTTTTCTTACCGGTGGTGAGTCTGACCCAGTGGAAAGATTGCAGATCTTCTTTTGGAAAGTAAGCTTGTACAATTGAACAGCAACTTTTTAAAAAGGTGTGCACAAGGAGAAATGGGCCCGTGCATGCTCTTGCATACGTTTAATAGGTGTTCCATTTCAGGAGCATATACAGGGTTGTGCATGTGCGTTTTTTTTTTTTTTTTTTTTTTAAGTGGAGAGGGTGGTTCTTTTCAAAACTTCTGTGTAATCCTCCCCTATACCTTTAATACACACATATAATCTCTAAATATATTAGAGACACTACCTAATTTGCATAATTATAACAAAACAATCAACAGTAATAGCAATTTGTATTAGTGGTGACATTAACCAGGGATTCTTTACCAGATGGTCTGCTGTTTGAGATTCTCCTCCACCTGCCTGCAATCAAGCAGCGTAATTAATTCAAAAGCTTTTCAGTCTTGTCAACAAAAATGAGACGCTTCCTTACATCCTGTCAGGTAATCATAGTAAAGAAAAAAGACTGCTGGTGTTTGCAGAGACCCCTTGTGAGTGGCTGTAAAAAACAGTGGTGAGGTTTTTTCCTTCTCTCTATTCCCTCTAAAACAAGTGACACTAACTAATTGACTTGCAGGAAAGCTTAATAAAACTAAAAGCAGGAAGAGTAATCTAGCTGACTCATTACATAGGCTTAATCCTTTATAGTTAATTAACTTTTTTTCCCTCTGTGTCAAACAAGGGAAATTTAGAACGCTGTCAAGGGTAGTAATCCCACCTCCCTGTCTGCTAGCTTTATACAGGCACATTTTACTCTTATGATATGGATGAGCCAAATGTGTTATTCACGGTATTGAAATATTTATGCAGTCCAGGAACATGGAGTTGTTGGTGCATTCACAATTTCCTGCTGAAGCACATTTACTCCCAGCCATGTGGCTTTTGCATTTTTCAAACAGTGGCACAGTGTGTGGGTGAGCGGGTGTTCCAGTGTGGGTGGTTTTGCACTGTGCCTTTGTATGCCATGTTTTTCTGTCTGTATTTTTGATGGTTGAAAAACCCACAGATTTGATTCCAGTGAATGGGCCTCACGAAGACGGATTTGGGCTGTGTTGCATAATAATAAGTACAATCACACCTCATGTAGAAAGAGAAAAGGCAATGTTGACGAATGTAGCGAAGATGCTTACAAAAGATCTTATGAGATCGTTATTTAATTTTAGTTAAAGATAAAGAAAAAAGTATGTATAGATTGTAAGTGAGGTAATTAAACACAAGATTAAAGAAAACTGTACAAATCATCCACTCACTTATCCAATATTTCCTCTTTATTATGTGGTTTTTATTCAATTAACTTTTAATATCTTTTCATAATCTGTCCAAGTCAATGTTGGAACAGATCTGCTCACCCAGCATATTCGGAGCATCTCTATATGCCGTCAATGTGTCATGGAAAAAAATCAAATCAAAAATCAAAAAAGTCATATGCAAACCAGTGTGACCAGGGCTTTAGGCCCAATACACATGGAGATGAGGTTAGGTGTAAAAGCAAAAGTATTTTTTTCATTTCACCTGTACATCCAAATGGATTAAATCATTTTTTGAAACTTAGTTCCTAAGTAGATAAATCCTATAACAATGGTTTCATGTTTCAGTGTATAGATGTGAGCCTCCTACCCATATGACGTACATGTACTTCTTAACCTCAGGCTCAGGCTGAACGCAGTGTAGCTACGGATAAAAAAAAAACTGTTTTTTTGTGTCCCCAGGAGTTGTAAATTAAGTATAAAATCTGAGATTTAGAAAAATATGTCCTGGTTAGCATGCACAGTACTGTACTAAATGTTGCTTTTGATTTTAGTGTCAAAATATATCTACAGTGTCACATTTATTTCAAAATGCCCTTGAGTAAAATAAACATACTTGCCTGTATGTTAAACTACTTCTGCATGTTGTTAAAATGCCACCGCACAACCAAATCACACATGTGCGAAAAACTGCCCCTTCAAGAAGAGAAAGTTGCTCTCTGCACGATCGGGATCGTGGTGTGGATCTCACCGTGTGTACGATTTTCTATCCAGCAGCCAGCCTGGAGGATGCGTGTGCTCTCGAAAGCGTCCATGTCCTCGGTTTTGACTACGTCTCTGTCCTCGGTTTTATGTTTTGACAGGTTGGGTGGAGACAAACCTCTTCTGCAAGCCTCCTCCTGATTGGGCCTTGCAGATACAATCACACAGGAAATAGTGTCAGAAGCCTTTGACGGACACTTACCACTTACCCCAGGGTCTTCTCGAGTCATCGTCTACAAGCTGTCAGTCAAAGGCTTCCTGACACCACTTCTAGTGTGATCATGTCTGCAAGGCCCAATCAGGAGGCTTACAAAAGTGGTTTATCTCCACCCAACCTGTCAAAACACATTTCCTTTGCGCGAAGAGAAAATCTGTCCGAGGACAGACGCTTTCGAGAGCGCAGGCATCTTTAAGCATGGCCTCTGGATAGAAAACCATGCGCACAGTTAGATCCCTTGCACGATCCCAAGCACATTTGGGAGGAACTGTCATGCACAGAGAGAGATTTTCTCCTCTCAAAGTGGCAGTTTCTCGTGCAACTGTGATTTTGTGGCGCAATGGTAGATAAACCATGAGCACAAGTAGTTTGGCATACACGGGAGTATGTTTATTTTTCTCACAGGCATTTTGAAATAATTGTGACGCCATATATATGTTTCTACTATTCCAAGATCAATACAGAAGTCTAGAAATATGTCTGGTTTGGTTTGTTATGTGTTTCTTAGTGGCTTGGAATCATCTAAACACTTGTAATTATCCTTAATCTCTTTTCACATCATAACATTTGTTTCTGTTTTCTGCTATAGGTCATGGAACCAAAGGGGTGTTTGAACTTCTGGCAGGGTGGAGGAGAACAAGGGAAAACCTGCCATTCAAGGAGCGTGTGGCTGACGCCTTTGCAGATGTGATGGTGTGCTACACCATGACGAGCTCACTCTACATCATCACCTTTGGCATGGGAGCTAGCCCTTTCACCAACATTGAGTCTGTGAAAATCTTCTGCCAGAGCATGTGTGTTGCCATCTTGGTCAACTACTTTTATGTTTTTTCTTTTTATGGCTCTTGCTTGGTGTTTGCTGGACAGCTCGAGCAGAACCGATACCACAGTGTTTTCTGTTGTAAGATCCCGTCAGTAGAATATTTGGACCGCCAGCCGACTTGGTTTAAAACCATGATGAGTGACGGCCATGACCTGTCCACGCACCATGACAGTGTGCCATACCAAAATCACTTCATCCAGCACTTCCTACGTGAACATTACACTGAGTGGATTACCAACACATATGTGAAACCTTTTGTGGTCATTCTATATCTCATCTATGCTTCTTTTTCCTTCATGGGATGTTTACAGATCAGTGATGGGTCGAATATAGTGAACCTGCTGGCCAGTAATTCACCAAGCGTTTCGTTTGCTGCTACCCAGCAGAAGTACTTTAGTAATTACAGCCCTGTAATTGGGTTTTATATCTATGAGCCTATTGAGTATTGGAACTCCACTGTGCAGGAGCACCTAAAGACTCTAAGCCATGGCTTCAACAAGATGTCCTGGATGGACAACTTTTTCCATTACCTCCGGGTAGTGAATGTCAGTGCATCAACTAAGAGTGACTTTATCAACATCCTGAAGGGTTCTTTCTTGCGCAGTCCAGAGTACCAGCACTTTACAGAGGACATAATCTTCTCTAAAAACCGCGAAACTGACGAGTACGACATCATCGCCTCACGGATGTACTTGGTGGCACGGACCACAGAGAAGAAGAGGGAAGAGGTGGTGGAGCTCTTGGAAAAACTTCGTCCCTTGATGCTAATCAACAGCATCAAATTCATTGCCTTCAATCCCACATTTGTGTTCATGGACCGCTACAGTTCCTCTGTCATCTCACCAATCTTGACCTCAGGCTTCAGCGTACTTACCATCCTTATTCTTACATTCTTCCTAGTCATTAACCCTTTGGGAAACTTCTGGCTCATTCTCACGGTTACGTCCGTGGAGCTGGGTGTTTTGGGATTGATGACCCTCTGGAATGTTGGCATGGACAGCATCTCAATCCTGTGCCTTATTTATACACTCAACTTCGCTATGGATCACTGTGCACCACACCTGTACACTTTTGTGTTGGCCACTGAGCACACCAGGACGCAGTGCATCAAGCTGGCACTGGAGGAGCACGGGGCGGCGATCCTGCAGAACACATCCTGCTTTTTGATCGGGATCATGCCTCTGGTGTTTGTGCCTTCCAATCTGACCTACACGCTGTTCAAGTGCTCCCTACTCACGGCGGGATGCACCCTGCTGCACTGTTTCGTCATCTTGCCCGTATTCCTGACTTTCTTTCCACCATCCAAAAAGAGGCACAAGAAAAAAAAGAGGGCAAAGCGGAAAGAGCGGGAGAGGGAACGAGAGAGGGAGAGGGAAAGAGAGGAGATAGAGTGCATTGAAGTCAGGGAAAATCCTGATCATGTGACAAATGTTTGAGTAGGTTTTGACATCATGATCAGTAACTGTGGGTTATTGGTAGACTCTCAGATGCAGAAGCATCTGTTAAGATGCAGGGAGCATATAGTGTCCGTCATGAAGTGGTGGCCACCAGATAGTAGCAGCTAAGCTGACCAGGGGAGGGTGCAGCTCCACTGGTCATTCAGTCCCTAAGTCCAGACAGTCATTAGCACAAACTGGTTACTTACTGTAAGCTTTTCCCAAATTTTAGAAGTATAAAGGAATTTAGTTGCCAAAACTTGCCTGCAAAATCTTAAAATAAAATAAAAACTAAACACATACATTTACCTGTCTATTTTGATGCCAAGGGTTGTATGTTCATCTCCTTTATTAAAAGTAGATAACAAGGTGTTATCGAGTTATCTTAAAGGGTTTCACGATTAGCTGTGACAACAGACTTTATTTGAGAAACATTTATTTTCAATGTAAATCCAAAACAGAAAAATTACTGAAAGCTATTAATTTGAATGAATGTAAATAGAATATTGTCACACAGATGTCGCCATGTTGTTTACCCTGCAATGCATTTTGCATTAATGATGAATGCTAAGTCTGGCAACGCCAACTCTGTCCAGCACAAAACTATGAATGAAGAACTTCTTCAGGTTGAAATCGAGCGCATGAAAATTTATGTCGATATAAAAATCACAAGAGGTAATGAAGATGGTGAGGACGAAACAGAGGAAGATGGGAGAATTGGCCAAAGAAGATGGTATTTGTGAGGTTCCTGCTCAGAGATGCTAACTAGTGTTGCACCAATACTGATAGCAGTATAGGGCAGGGCTCCAATCCAGCACTAAAATTGTGGTATCGGTATTGGCACTGATACCATTTTGAGAGCCAAAAGTTTATTCAACTATTGTCATAAATTCCAGGTAGGCAATAAAAAGTTCTTCTGGATTCACTTTGTATTAGTCTTTTTCCTGCTTAACAAATGTAGGCAGCAGCTTGATAAAGCCATGATGGCAATTATTTTACATCCAAGGAGTATGCAGTTCTTTTTATAAACACACACATCAACTTCAAACATGGTATCGGTATGGGCCAATCTGCACAACCAGGTATTGGTATCAGGGCCAAAAAAAATGGCATTGATGCAACACTATTGCTAATCCAGATAGAGAGCTATGCTAAAAGAAGCACCAGTTATCAAAACATTTTCTCGGATATATGATGTGATTCAAGGACTAAAAGATGCTTCACTGTCATTCTAAATTGCCGTTCATTATCTTTCAATTTGATTATGATTCACGCTAGCTCCCGCTAATGGTGTTAGCTATAGCTTATATAGTAAACAGTAGATTACAGTCTTTTATCAATGGTCTGTTTCAACAGATATCTCATGTATAATGGTTCATGAATACCTTGAGGCAGTGTTGTATTGTCTAAATTTACACAAGTGAAATGCTTTACAATAAACAACAACTGTGGTAAAGTTAGCTATCCTGTATTTACTCTGTAGGTTCCAGTCCATTTAGGCCTGACTGTGTCATCAATTGCATGCATTGCAAAGGTGAAAAAATAGCGACCTCCATGGGTAAAAAATATAACTGAGGATATATAATTTTGGAAGTAAATATGAAATTATACATATTGCAAGTGGATATTTTTTAAGTTAATTGGAAAGTTACAACATATTTATGCCAACATGTTCTCCTAGTCGTGGATCCCTTTAACGGGCAGAAAGAGGGATTAAGTGAGCAGAAGTAAACAGGCAATGATGAGTCTACATGCACCTTACTTTTGCCACCGCAGTATCAGCTAAAGGAGATGAAACCAAATGATGAGAGAAAAAAAATACAGTAGGCCTGAAAGCCTACTTCATGCTTTCTGTAGCATCCAAAATAGCTCAACAGCTGAACCTAGCAGATGGCTTACACTGTGCCCATTACCAAGAACTGTCTTGCACAATGAATTGTGATGGTAGAATTGTCAAGGTATAGCAAAAACAGAAGACAGCATTTCTATTAGTTCCAGTTCGTGAAAATGCTTAAGCAGGGACCGATAATGCTACATTGAGCTTCAGAGAGTAAGATCTCGTGGGGAATGAACGTTGTGCTGCAACATTTCACAGGCAGTAAGCCTCATTCTAGCAGCATATCTATACTGCTCTGAATTGTAGAAGTTAAACCAAAATGTCAACTTATTATGCTGAAGTCTATAACTGATCAATCATTAAAGAAATTCTCACTTAGTACATGATTGTCTTTTGGTGCCCTTACAAGGTCATTGTCAGGTTCAGTTCCTATTAATAGTGCCAAATAGTGTACAGATGCTTTTGTTCTCTAGTTTTCTATTAAAACAAAGTAACTCTGGGTTTTATAATTAGCGGTGGGCAGAGATTAATTTTTCTAAATCTAGATTAATCTTACTCTAATCTTGGAATTAATCCTGATTAAAATCACTCATTGGAATTCCGCCAAAGGCATTCATAATACGTGTGTGCTACCTCCAGAATTTTAAATAACAAGTTTACTTTTTTTGTTTGCAAAATCACATGTAATATTGTCTTCTTACTTAAGATTTTGGCAAAGTTATAAATACTTTTTTGTACCACTTCCAGGGTGTCCCACTTCCAATTATAGATGTCCCTCTTTAAAAATATAGTGTCTCCAAAAATCCGACTTTGGAAGATGTGAAGATCCCAAGGTTTTTAAAAATGTATCATGACCATTTTGAAATTTTCTTCATATTTCTTATACATGGATGCCCTAAAATTGAATTTTGGTGGATAGATAAATGCCCAGAAATACTTCCCCTGTCGCAGGAGTGTGCATCTCCTCAGAGTCTTGCACATTGATGAGAAAATGGATTGACATATAAACAAAAAGGGAACTCTTAAACATATTCTTAATTTTTTTCAAAATTCTGATGTATGCATGCCCTAAAATTTAGTTCTGGTGGATAGATATATGCCCAGAAATACCTCCCCTGTCTGGGGAGCGCACATCGCCCTGAACTCTCACAGATTGATGAGAAAATGGTTTGAAATATGAATGCAAAAGAGAACTTTTAAAGATATTCTTAATGTTTTTATCAGAAATCATAAAGAATGTTGTTAATAGCAAAACCGAGACTAACCATCCAATGAGCAGAGTATATATATTCATCAGACACTGACTGTAGCACATCGACTAAAACGTGTCTCCATACAAGTGAATTTATTCAAATTCATCTGTTCACCAAAACTCTCAATTTTAGGGCATACATGCATAAGATTCCTTCATAATTCAATCTGTTTTCTCATGAGTGTGCGAGAAGGGAGGTAACACCGGCGTCTGTATAGCTGGATCCATGTCAGCACGTTACGTTCGATGTGGTAATTTCACAGTATGGCTACACTGATCTGTTTTCGCCCCTAGATATATATCCGCGCTTAACTATCATGTTGAAAGTCATCATTAGTATAGACCCAGCTCCCAACACAACTGTGAGAATAGATTAACGGCAATATTTTTTTGATTGCCCGATAAGAGTGGAGTTAACGCGCTGCGCTAACGCCGATAATGGCCCACCACTAGTTTTAATATTCATATAGAGCAACCATAAATCAGAGCTCCTTCATGGTTGAACTCAGTGTATATTGAAAATGAAGATGATTCAGGTTTCACAACAGGAAAGGAGACCAATAAATATTTATCACGATGTAGTCTGAACGAAAAAACAGTGTTTATGTGAAATCTCAGAATCTACATCCCATAATTAAAGCGTAAAAAAATTATTTTTAAATGACAAAATCTTATTTTTTTTAGTGAGTTGTTCCCTCTGAATGTCTTAGTGAGACGAGTAGTTTTTTGAAAGTTGTCGATTTTTATTAATACACAATATATTCTTTTGTTCAGAATTTTATTTTCAGATGTTGGGCTGGTTTTAGACATTTTTTATCAGGTTTTCGTTTATGGACGCTCAGTAAATTGAAAAAAATGGCTTAAAGCTGACATTATAATAGCAAATCTATCATGTCAAAAGTTAATAGTTTAGCTAATATTTTCAATTATATTATTATAAAGCAATGTTTAATATGACCTGCTTTTATTGAAACAAATTCTAAACTTATTCCCACCGCTGCTGTTAGAGTAACACACAGTAGTAAATATTACACTTATATTAATCCTTAAACAATCACTAGGTTGCGTTTAAAGCATAATCAAAAGAGTAAGAAAAAGCGTCTGCTAAATTTCTGTAGCTGTTAAGCTTATTGTCCAGGAAGTGAGCAATTGGTGGTGTTTCTGTGTGCTTTTCATTGTTAAAAATGTTTTAGTCAACCAAATTAACTTTTTTTCCCCCTAACAAAATGCATACCCAGAACTCACTAGAAAAGTACTGCAGCAGCTTGAGCTAACATAACGTTAACTGTTCAGATTTTCACAAAGCAAAATACACTGCTCAAAAAAATAGAGGGAACTTGTAAACAATGCAATATAAAGTCAATCAAATCAAACTTCTGGGAACCCAAGCTGTCCACTTAGGAAGCAGCACTGATTGACAATCAATTTCACATGTTGTGTAAATTGAATAGACAACAGGTGGAAATCATTGGCAATTAGCAAGACACACTCATTGAAGGAGAGGTTCTGGAGGTGGGGATCACAGACCACTTCTCAGTACCTATGATTACTGGCTGATGTTTTGGTCACTTTAGAATATTGGTTTTGTTGTCAAACTCGTGGTAGCATGAGACGGACTCTACAACCTATACAAGTGGCTCAGGTAGTGGGAGGGGAGTGTTGGCCTAGCGGTCAGGGCATAGAGCTTGGAATCCTGAGGTTCTAAATTCCAGCCCCACTCCCACAAACTGCATCTCTTGTTTTTTAACAAGAACCTGGGCACCACTCAATGGTAGTTCAATACTCCCCGAAGGATTAGATGCAGAGGTAATACATTTTTTTTTTCTAAATGTGAAATCAAAAAGGGTTAATTAGTGCATCTCATCCAGGATAGCACATCAATGCGAGCTGTGGCAAGAAGGTTTGCTGTCTCTTTATGCAAGGAGAAACAGGCGGAGCACTGCTAGAGCCCTGCAAATGACTTCCAACAGGCCACAAATGTACATGTGTCTGCATAACAGTTAGAAACCGATTCCATGGGGATGGTATTAGGGCCCGACGTCCACAGATGGGTTTGTGCTCACAGCTTAACACCATCCAGGATGCTTGGCAATTGCCAGAGAACACCAGAATTGGAAAATTTGCCACTGGTGCCCTGTGCTCTTTGCAGATGAAAGCAAGTTCAAACTAAGCTATTTGATACACTATTTGACAAACTTGACAGAATCTGGAGACACCATGGAGAGTGATCCACTGTCTACAACATCCTTGAGTATGACCAGTTTGGCAGTGAGCGATTAAATGTGTTTTGGGATGGCATTTCTTTGGAGTGCCACACAGTGCTCCCATGTGCTCGCCAGAGGTAGCATGACTTCCATTAGATATCAAGTGAGATCCCCATACCCTTGCAAGATTACATTCTGGTGAGTTTAACCCTGGGTTCCTCTTAATGCAGGACCATTCTAGACCTCATGTGGCTGGAGTGTGTCAGTAGTTCCTACCAGATGAAGGCATTGAAGCTATGGACTGTCCCACCCGTTTCTCAGACATTAATTCAAATGAGCACATCTGAAACATCATGTCTTGATCCATCCACTACAGTGTCCAGGAGTTAGCGGATGCTTTAGTTCAGGTCTGGGAGGAGCTCCCTCAGGAGACCATCGGCCACCTCCTGAGGAGCATGCCCAGGCCACCTACAATAGTGAGCCTAATTTTGAATTGTTTTAAGGACATTACATCACAATTAAAATTGTGTTTTTCCAATTTTTTGTATGACTCCAAATCCAGGCTTCCACTAGTTAAAACATTTGATTTCCATTCGTGAATTTTGGGTGATTTTATTTTCAGCACAGAACAAAGTATTCAATGAAAATATTTCATTCATTCAGATTAAAGTGAAATGAAGATTGAGTGTTGACTTTATTTTTTGAGCAGTGTATAAGAGTTCAATGATACTACACATGTTTGGTGTATTCTTACCGAATTAGCTCATTTACAAATGTGTGTATCAGTAGAGGAGTTACAAAGATGATAGCTCTTGTACCATTTGATAATCTTTGTTTAATTTTAATTTTGATTGATTGATTGATTTCCCCCTTGGTTTACAATTGGAAATGTGTCCAAGCTGTTTTTAAAACCAATGACAGCTTGCCCTGCTATGAAAATAAGAATTGGCATTGAAAACTAAACACTGAAAAGTCAAATATTGTAAACATTGACATGAAAAAAGCAAAGATTGCTACAGAGAAAGGAAACAAACTTACAATGTTTTGATGTATTTTTTTCCAATGAGAGATTTCTTTTATTGTCACTGCAGAGTTCTTTTAGTTATGTCAGTACAACCTGGCACTGTTTTGGTGTTGGCAGTGGCTCTAAACTGAAGGCTCTCTAAGGGGCCTTCAGTTTTTCCCAAATTTTTTGTCATCTACCTGCATTGAACTTAAGTAGGCTTCTATCAAAGCACTGTTGCCTAACCACAAGTAAGGGTATTATATTTATCATCAATAGCTGTATGAACCGACAAGTGTTCCAGTAATTTCCCACCAAGATATGGCTGAGTTACAGCATTTCTTATTATTGCATTCATAAGCCCATGCTCTTCAACAAGGACACTTGCTTCTAACTCTTAGGGAGACAGGAGCAAACAAACTCCAGGTTCCTTTTGTGCTTAATTACACAAAACGGTAGTCTTGAGAACTTTTAACACTACTTTAGCTGGTAGTTGAACTGAGCTATGAAATAGTAGTGGCAACAGTTTATACAGCCAACAAAGATACTATTTAAAATATTCCCCTTGGTTGAGGTGATCCACAGGCTTTCAAAATTTCACTGCAGGTATCTTGTAAATGAAAAGGAGTGCTGAAAAAACAGGAGGCCCCTGAAGGAGCCTTTGGTTTAACCCTTCCCCAATGCCAAAATAGTGTCAGCTTATATTGACATTGTAACTGAGGAGACTGGAGTGACCCTGAAACCATCTCTCTTTGAAAAACAAGCTGCACCACAACTTTATTTTACATAGCAAGTCTCTGTTTCTCCTACGAAAATGCAAAGTGTTACTGGTTTAGCTCCATAAAGAAGCAATTTTATGAAAATTCCAATGGGAGGAGCTGGTTTTTGCCCTCAATGTATTTGATCATGTAGTATCTTGAAAACATGTTAGTGTTTAAGTATTTATCTAAAAGTGACTTCTTCAAAACAATGGTATTCTTAATAGTGAAATCGCTAGCAGCAACTGAGTCACAATTGATTAAATAGTACACCATAAATTCTGATGAGGTTAACCTCATATTCAAAGCTGTCTAAAATGGACACTATCACCTAAGCGGGTAAATAGCTTTACATTTATCTACCATAGCTCAATAAGTATCTCTGTTGAACTTTCAGAACACACACAGTCAAGGTTACCAGCCCAGACAGATACCCATCTCACAATGACCTCTGGCGGGAAAGTCTTAGCTGGTAGTATGTAATCAAAGGATCCCATATGTGTGCAGGTATAGCTGATTACAGAGCAGTCAATATCTCATTTGAGAACTGCTGGGGTTGCACATGGTTGGCTATGATGTAAAAAAAAAATGGTCTTGTTTCTCAAAGACCTCAACTAATACCACAGTCTGACCTGTGGTCACTATCTTCATGCTGAAGCAAATTTCATGGTAAAAATAAATAGGTAGTTTCACAAAGAATAGCAAAATTTGTGTAATTAGTTACTAATTATCCGAATGTCACTGAGCCCACTGTTATGTGTACTTTGACTTGATTTAAAAAAATCCCAGACAAAAACTGAAAAAAAAAGAATTATAGTCTGCTATGAATGAACACTGTGTTAGTGGGGTTAGAAAGTAACTGTTGGTGTGAACCTCTCGCTGAAGGTGTAACTATCATCAACCAGTTATAGTCCTGCAAAGGAATTAGGCCTTTCTGTAGCCGTTTGCCACAGCAAATACAGTGAATGTCACTTACTGTAAAACCCATGTCATGTATGTATAGCGGGATGGCATGAAATGTTTGATTAATGGTACTGAAATGCAAATCTTAAATAATTTACTTCCCAAAAATGAACTGTGCTCGCATGGCATTGTGTTGTATGTATGCATGTATTTCTTTTCTGTTTTTTATTTTTATTTTTTTGTATGAAGTCTCCGTATTTTTTAGGAACTCCTTTTCATGAGCTGTAGTGACTTCTATTTGTTGTTGCAATGCATATTCTGTGACACCTCGTGCTGCAAAAGAACAAAATGAGTCATGTTCCAAAAAAAAAAAAAAAAAGCCAGAGGACATTCGAACTGTAAGATAACTGTAAATTGCTCTTTTTTAAAAAGATTTTCTATAAAAAATATAATACAGAAAGATATTTAAGGACTGAATTTTTTTTACAGGGGGTGGGGTGTGTGTGTGTGTGTGTGTGTGTGTGTGTATGGGAGGGGGGTATTACCAGTATAAAGGGAATATTACCATATTGCTAAATTCAGTTTGTTACACATCTGCATCAATGTTTTTTTGCTTTTTTGTGATGTATTTTTTATTGACTATTAGACCCATTAATGTCTTTTCTATATTAGCCAAATAATGTATCACTAATACTTAACACATTTAAGTGAATCAGGCCCCTTAGCATCCTATTCAAAAATCTGAACCATTGATTTATGTCACAAAATCATTATTACAAAAAACACAAAATTGTATAAACTTTTTCCATATTTTACAATATATGAGGAAAATCTTAGCAAAGATTGTAAACATGTCGCTCAATGCTTCTTACACTTAATTATCAAAACTCTTTGTTCTTCAACAAACATGTCAATACTTCATAGTAAGCTATTATTATATTCAAGTCATCACACTTTATAGTGAAGTTTGTCAAATTTGCATATTAGCATATAAATAATGAGCCCGATCTGAATACAACTGCTAATCAATCCTCATTTAGTCATCAGCAAGAATAATTAAAATATATTGGGGCCATTATTAATGAGTTGATTAAAAAATTTTTTTTATTTTTCATTTTTTTTAACAAAATGTGAGTATGACCTCATATTGTTGACTAATCTTTACCATCCCTACCCTGGACTATTTTAAAATGCTTAAACATACTTTCTCTGTCTGTGTACTGCAGCAGTAATATGAACAACATCAAAATCTAAAGGAAGAGAATTTTTAGTCTGACTAAAGTCGTGCTAGGCTGAAGATTTTTTGAAACATCCATAAAACTTTTTTCTCTGACATTAACAATTCTTCTTGAAACTTTTAGAACACATATCTACACTAAAAATAATATAGACATTTAAAATAGAAACTTCTCTCTCTCACTCATTTAATATTTTATATTTTAGTTATTAAATAACTAAAAATATAGACATATGTAGCTCACTATCAATTTAAGTATACTCTTTATTTAGTGGATTTCTCCCAAATCTAATATCCATCTGGTTTTACCAATGGTTTAGATGATCCAGGGAATTTACACTGACCATCCATCCAATGTTTGTTAAGTAGCAAAAAGATAGTTTTGCCCTTTTTCAAAATTATTTGCATTTAGGATTTCTCTAGTACACATTTATAAGGGTAGATTTAGTCCAGCAGGGTTTCTTACCATGTCATTATTTTGTGGACACTATAGGACTGCAATGACTGAAGTGCTTGCAGCATCAGAGTCTGTGCTAGTTAGAAGCATCAGGGAACTATGAAATAAAGAAAGATCACTGGCTTGGTTTGGTATTGTTTTTCAATATAAGGTTGCTGTTGTACCTAACTGTGTCCATACCCATGCTAACTGATTTCTGGAAACCTACTTTGTTATGAAGTAGATTACAGTAGCAGCCATTCAAAATGGCCCTTCCCAGTCAAACACCAGCCAAATGGCCACTGATTTCCCTCTAACTCCCAGCAAAATCCTCTCCAAAGAAGACGTTTTAGCGTTGTCTCCCTTTTATCTCCTCTTTCTGTCATCTTTTGTCCTTTTTTCTGTTTTTTGTTTCCTGTTCTACTGACATTGCAATGTCCATATAATCTGTAATACTCACTGCATAATTATAATAAAGCTATTGACATGTATACATCAAGTAGAACACTATGACGATAGCCGTACTGCTCCACTTGTGAAAGTAAAATCTGTTGGGCCCCTTTTGGCATCAAGACAATTATTCGTACTGCCACATTGCCAGACAGGACATTGTACAAACAAATAAATAAATCCTCTCCCACTTCCAGCCAATACAGGGACTCCCTGTTGCATATTTTTTTTACTCTGACTCTACCCTTTCACTGAATTATAGGGTCTGACCAGGAGATGACACTTCTTTTTACATCTTAATGTCCACAAATCATGACAGAAAGAATATTTTAGTACAAAGATTGATTTTTAAAAAGGAATTGTAGGGGACCAGCCAGGGCCCATCAAGAAAAGTGGGGAAATTTTGAGTGGCTACTACTGTAGGTGATAAAAGAGTTAATAAAACACTGGAAAGAAATGCTTAGCCTCTGTGGATTAGGTCACATCCGCCACTGCTGCCCAATCCTCTTTGCAACAATCCCTTATGGTTACCCCTGGAGTTGATGGGCCCACTGGGGAAATTGCCTTGCATCACTCTATCAAGGCTTGGCTGGGACCTAGGAGGAGGAACCATACCACCAGTTTCTCGTCGGCTAACCCCCGTCCAGCTCCAGGAACAGGTCCCTGCTCCGCTGTACATGGCGACATCTAATGCCTTGATTTTATGATCATCATAAGGGATTTTGAAATTGCTCTTTGCCCACAGCCTGTTTAGCCTGAGAGAGCCTTCCAGGTCCTTTTTAGCTCCTGATAACCTAGCTTCTGGGATCATCCAAGCACTTAAAACCCTCCACCATGTTAAGAAGGGGACGGAGGGACTATGTCTCTTGGCTGGCCCTGGAATGCCTGGGATTTCCCTCAACAGAGCTGGCGTAGGTGTCTGGGAAGACTGAGAGTCTTTGCTGAGACTGCTGCCTTTGTGACCTTGTTCCGGATAAGCAGATGAGGATTACTATTACAAGTACATGGTAAGAGTTGCTTATAATGCACATATTACAAAAAACTCCTGCCGAGAATCCTGGTTAAGGTCAAATAAAGCAGATAAAATTAAGAAATTCTGGTCAATGTTGCTAAGCTGGTCTCAGGGTCTTTAATCTCCTCTTTCAATATTAAAGTAATAGATATTAGTTGGTTATTAGAAATAACAACAGAGATGCTCCTGAGGCTTGAGCTTTGTTATACTCTATAAACTTGTATGTGCAAATACGTAATAAAGTATGTGATCCTGGGAGTACAGTTCAGTTATATTTTTGATTTATCCATGTCTGAAAATGATCATTTAACCATCAGACTTCCTAAAACAGCATCTAATGTAGTGTATCATATTCCCTCTGAAGTTGTGAGCTTCTATGGCTCTGATGCCTCTTTTTGTTATATAACACTATTATATTGGAGGTGAGACTATTGTGTGCTACTTCAAAATATAATGTGGTGAGAGTGATTTAGAACTTTCATTTAAGTGTGTGGGTATAGAAATATCTGTATCTATCTATCTATCTATATATATATATATATATATATATATATATATATATATATATATATATTTAAATATCTCTATATATAATAAACAAACATGTTCTATTTGTGCAACCAGGGGACAGCGAAGCTGCAGAATATGTGTACAGTACAGGCAATAACATTATGCAATCACAATTTGCTCTTGGAATGATCTACACGGCAAATTCGTTTCTACTACAGCCTGGGAGGACAAATTGCTGTTTTATTGTAACTCATCTATCTTGTATGTCAAGACGTTGAGCCACAAAAATAGGCTGTAGCTGCCTGCATTCATCAAAAATGTATTTAATCGCTTGTAGTGCAGTTTCTGTCTTTGGGTCTGTGGCAGTGTTTGCCTGTTTCTCTGTCCATTCATTCCTGCATCAGTCTGTCTCTGTCCTTTTGTACATTTCTCTTTCTTTTTGTCTGACTGCTTCTATGTTCATTCCTTTATCTTTCTATCAATCTTTCCTTTTGTGTATCTGTTTTTCATTCGCTCTGTGCCCATTCATTCCTGCATCTATGTGTATGTAAGTCCATTTCTCCATCTCTTTGTTGTGAACAGTATTTTTACACATTCTTCATAATTTTGTATTTAATCTCTGGAAACAGGCTTTTTTTTAACATAGCTTTCTGTATATCTTTCACTCACACTTGTAAAGTCGACTTTAAGTCCTTTTGAGCACTCTTTAAATCTACATTTGGACTCACAGGATGTAGCAATCTTATTTTTGAAGACCTCACACACCTCTCTGATCTTTCCATGGTGTTAACTTTTAGACCAACAGCCTGGAGAACACAAGACATAATGATTGGGAGGGGGACAAAAAGAATCAAACACAAGGCTTATATCATGGATGTGAGATCTGATTTTCCTATGAGTGATTTTATTCTTCAACTAATGTGAACTAATATAAGGGTGTCCTTATTTATTCCTTCATCTTATATTTCTTTATCTGTATAATTTAAGAAGACAGGACACTTGCTTAAGTTTAAGCCAGGTTTTACAGACCCAACCAATGTTTTTTGATACTCTTTTAAAGATGTTAGATATCAAGAACTACCTCTTAGACAGGAGGCTATTTTCTTTGAATGCTAAAAACTCTTTTTTTCTGTCATGATAGTACTGTATGTTATTCAGGCCTTTTTTTTTTAACATGCACTGACATGGTATTGCATCCCTAACCTGTTGAAACATTAATGGGAAGTTCCAGTCAGCAAAGAATAATCAATGGATTATTATCTATAACTAGAACTAATATTTTCGTGTGATTTAATGAATTTAGCCTTAATCAGTTAAAAAAATGAAGTAATAATATTTTTTGTCGTGATCACTGGGAGCGGCCATTTTTGCCCAAATATAGTACCTCAATCCTGACATCTTGTAGCAGTGACGTCACGGTGCAGTAAGCCTAGCGCCATTCTCCCTGTTTTACAAGCAAAATCGATGGGTGCTACTAGACACATCTGCAGTAGAACTATAGTTAAACTGACAATGCCCACGTTCATGGCAGTTGGATGTTGTAATACATGAGGTGAAAGTGGAAAAAAAATTGTTATTTCACCTTTCTGATTCCTGATCCTCCGCGGACAGGTTCGTTGTTGGATTGTCAACTTGAAGAGGGAAGGTTTGCCATCGAAATTCTGGCCAGAGAAAAAAAACACGTAATATGTAGCCAACACTTGGAAGAAGGTTTTCAAGGTTCAAGTCCCAGAAGGTTCAAAACCTTCTGGGATCAAGTCCCAGAAGGTTTTTCTGGGACTTGATCAACAGCCGATACCACAACATGACATCACAAACCGGTAGGTGGCAGTAGTGTTCTTTCACAAACACTACTGCCACCTCCAGTAAAGAACATTCCAATGAAAATTACTTTTATTTAAAACTACTTTTCATTTATTGAACAATATGTTATAACTTATAAACATATTTAAAGAACTTTCAGAAGTCTAAATTCTTAATATGATTGGACTTTTCCTTTAAATCAACCAGACCCAGATGGTGTACGGGACTATCTTGTACCAAGCAGTTACCAGCTGTTCTTTTAAGTACCCTATGGTTTTGAGGTAGGGACTTCCTAATTTGCATGAGTTTACATAATGAATTTTTTACAACATAAAATGCAAGAAAATTTTACAAGTTTAAAGGCATCAAATTAAGTAGATGTGGCAGAATTTGGGATAATATCTTTGATGTGCACGCTCACTTCAAGGGGGAAAAGTCCAACAAATTTGGAATATTGGATCTGCCACTTAGAGCTAGCAAGAAAAGACTCAAGGTTGACGGAAAATTCCTGTGCAGCCTGCAATCAAAAAAATTCAGCCTCCCCCTTATCAATATCTCCCCTGGATGTGCGGAAGTGCAGAGAAGAACTGTACTGAAACTGAAATCTCGATTACAATGTAAATTGTAGTTGACAATAAAGAAATTCATTGATCTATTGAGAATCGTAGAAAACAGTTTCAGTTTACATAAAATCCCTTCCGCCACGTTAAGGTGGTTATATATATACTCCAATATTTCCACATTTGGCTTGTTTGGTAATATTCCCTGTCAAAAGCTTTCAAGCTTTCAAATGGAAACTGGGTTTAAAAACGGATTAAAGGAAACTCTACCAATTACTTTACTTTAGTCCATAGGTTGTACTGTAGAGCTAACTTTTAATAGATCCCTGCAAGTCTTTGGCAGTAATGTAGAATATGTCTCCAAAAGTGACATGACTAACGTGACTGATTAGGAAGTGACCCAATATGGCAGGAACCTTTAGCCTTATTGAAACATTTAGTTGTTTACAAAGTTCTTACTTTGTTATACTATAATCAGTTCCATCCTATCCAGTGTTACAAATTTCACTATTTTCAAATTATGTTTTGCAGATCATATTGACTTCAGTTCTGAGGGCAGACTTTCCTCTGGAATAAGAAAGATGGATTTTTATTACTCTGACTGATGTTAGCAACAACACTTTCACTGGTTCACATGCATATCAAAAACAAGTGTTTGTCTGGGGCTTACAATAAAGAGAATTATCTGCAAACCTTAATTTAAAGTAATGGAATTTATTCAAAACCTAAAATGAAAAAGGAAAATATAAAATCCTAAAAAAGAAGAAAAAAATTTGTAATATTAGTTTTTTTGTTTATTCCATGTACAAAATGAGTTTGCAAATACTAATAAAAAAATTCTGACAATACACCTATTTTGTGAGGATAAATCAGAATTATTATCATGCCGGAAATTTACACTTTTCCATCAAGTCTGACCAGCATGACCTTTTCTAAACCCTCCTACGGTGTTTGGGTTTGTGGAATCAATTTTCTTTTTTTATTAAAGCAAACTTAGGCTAATTGGCTTTGGCTCACTTCCTTGGAAAACCTTAAATCAGGGAAAGCCATTAATGACAATCTGTTGAAAGTTTACTTTACATCCAAGATATTCGGGTAAAGAGGATAATAAAAATGTGTGCCTGTGGGCCGTGTTTGTGAAAGGGGAGAGTGTGACAAGGAGAGAAAAAATAAATATATTCAACTATATATACTGTTTATTTTGATGTCATTGTAGAAATGTGAAAATTTGCTTTGTATTTGAATTTTTGGTTATTTGTCTGTTTTACATTTTTAACAGAAAAACCAGAAACACTGGATAAGTGACTATGAACACCAAGCGAGGATAGTAACCTCACAGTATGATGCTGCCCTCACCATGTTTCAAAGTGTTACATTTCCACCATGTGCATTATTTCATCTACATCAAGTGTTTGATATTATTCTTTTCTGAATACATGACTTTCTTTCACAACTCCTTCTTACTTGGTTGCAAAATGGACTTTTTAAAGGTTTTTTACTCATTATTTCTCCCCTAACCTCTTACACCCTAAGGGGGTATAAATAAATTTCTGCCTGACAAAAACACACAAAAGTAAATAACTTATAGCCTCAAAGCTATTAGATTTAAGAAGAAACTTTTGGTACGTCTGTAAAGGTAAGATGTCATAGAATGGTTTTCTGGTGTCAGCACCATTGTAGCTTTGACCCTGCCTGAAATATTAGGGACAAAATACAAAATATTTTGCATTTTTTGAACCTCGCCAAAATTTTCTTTGAAATAAACATTGCAAAACACTACCAAAATATTATTTATAGCACAAAAAGTAGTACAGACTTTTAAATCTAAATGTTGTGTAAAAATATACCAAATTTGGACTCAATCAGATGAATCATATTTATTTTAGAATGGTATTAGTGAGAAATTTCTTAGGCGGAGAGGCCATTTTGGCACATTTATCCATAAATGTCACCAAACTGTGCCAAATATGTTTTTTACATCAATACTGGGGGTTTGGTAAAATTATGAGGTCATGTAGCAGCTGGACCCGCCGGTGGGTCCGTAGGGTTCAAGGGGCTAAGTAACAGCTCTGAGAAATGCATGAATGGTTATCTTAAGCTCTGGCTCTCTGCAGCTCCTCCAGAGTTACATCCTTTGTTTCTGTTTAGGTGGGCATGTTGTCCAGGTAGCTTTGAAGCTGTGCCAAGCTCTCTTCAGTTTAGAAAGAATTATTTTGTAGATTCATCTTTCAAATATCTCCACACATGGTTGGTTTGCTAAAATTCTCTCACAAAGCTAGTCAAGCTTTCAAATAACAAACTAAACATTCTTCTGACTATGTAGGTGACTGCTGAGGCCCAATTGTTACACTGGGTTTAAGCTGAGAAAAAAAACAAAAAACTTGCCAATCTTTTGATCATTTTTAATTCAAATTTTAAAAACTGTGCTTTTGTGTAGGTTCATCAATTGAAATCTAAAAAAACACAATAGGTTTTGGGAAAGTGGGGAAATTTTGAATGGCTACTACTGTACTTTAAACCTAGCCAATTGCTTGTTTATACTTAGTTTGATATTACAGTGACATTGCTGGCCCAGCTTTAGTTTTAGAGCAAAAACCAAGATTACAGGAGCTCCTTTCTAATGTCTCCCCACCTCACCCCCACCAAAGAAAAAACAAACAGTTTTACTTCCTGAGCTGAAGAAGAATGGCAGCAGGAGTGGCCGTTGTCACGCTGCGCTCCGTTGCAGCATCAGTGCGCCAAGCTGCCTTAGCCAGGGATATTTTTGGCTCCCACCTTGTTTTAATCCATGCCGTGAATCCCCTGATGGATTATTCATGCTTCCTCTTCCCCTCTGCTCCACACCTTCTTCACTTCTTCCCCTATCACCTCAGCACCCCCTTCTCACCTTCTTCCCTTTTTCACACTTTCTCAGCCTCTCTTTCTCTAACACCACCTCAAGTCTTCCTGTGTATATATTTGTAGCCTCATTAGACAATGCTGCCAAACAGTCACTTATATAATTTATTCATTGCTTGGCTTATATAATATATTGCAGTCATCTTTACTCTACCAAGTGTATCATTCACGGTTGCACGACATTGTTTAAATCATTTTATATAAACTGGATTCCCAAATGTTTTCATTGAAGATTGTTCTCTATACCTTTACTGTTTTTTTTTTCCCATTTTAACAAAATATTTTGTTTGTTTTTTAAATCTTCTATGTTTGGGAAATAAGTCCAGGCAAGAGATATATTTATTATTTTTAAATACAAGAATAAAGTTGTAATATTATGGGAATAAAGTCATAAAATTAGGAGTATAAAATCATAAAATTACGAGAATAAAGTTATAACATTAAGAGAATAAAGTCATAAAATTAGGAGAATAAAGTTGCAACATTATGAGAATAAATTCGTAATATTATGTGAATGAAGTCGCAAAATTAAGAGAATAAAGTCGGAATATTATGAGAATAAAGTTGTATTTTATGACAACTCTTACAAGAAGCAGTTTCTTCTCCGGGAATGTTGAGCATCATTTGAAGTTATACTTTGTCATCGGTATAACAAATAAGGAAATCTTTTAGCTGGTGTTGGACCGATGCCCTTTTTTGGCCCCGATACGATACCCGATACCTGGCTGTGCAGTATTGGCCGATACTGATATCATCCCGTTTGAAATTGATGCGTGTGTGTATACATCAAGAACTGAATAAATATAAATAAAAAAAATGAAGAATGTAGTACTTGGATGTAAAATAATTACTATCATTGTTTTGTCAAGCTGCTGCCTACCTTTGTGAAGCAGGAAAAAGACTAATACAAAGTGAATCCAGTAGAACTTTTTATTGCCTACCTGGAATGGGTGACAATAGTTGAATAAACTTTTGGCTCTCAAAATGGTATCGGTGCCCTATTTGTTGGTACTCACCGATACTAATACGACAATTTTAGTGCTGGTTAGGAGCCCTGCCTGATACTGGTATCGGTATTGGTGCAACACTACTTTTAGTATATTTGCCCTTAGGTGAGACCATATGCTGGTATGGTTGGCCCTGGGTTCCTCCTAAGCACAATGCAGTTCCTGCAAGATGAAGGCATTGAAGCTATGGACTGACCCACCTGTTCCCAAGAACTGAAACAAATTGAGCACATCTGGGACATAATGTCTCAATCCATCCACCAGCGATACATTGCTTAACAGACTGTCCAGGAGTTGGTTGATACTTTAGTCCTGGGTCCGTTTCAAAAAGCAGGATTACTGAAAAGTTCTAAACTTTCTAAACCTGAAATCAATGAAAGTGAGTTTTGGTTTCTCAAAGAGAGCTCATTAAACCCCTTTCTCTGTTATTGTAGTGACATTCAGCCCAGAGCTAAACTGGTCGGGACCAGGTTTTGTTCATTGTATGGCTTCAGATAACCGCTGATAGTGGCCATTTATTGAGATGATAACATCCAATGTGGCTGCAAACACACACTTATTTACTATGTAATGTAAAACTAAATAAAACTGAGGAGGAACCCCATGAGATGATGCACAGGCACTACCGGTTTGAACAGTGTTTTCTGACTCCCTCTTCACCTGCTGCCAGATGATTTCACCTAAATAGATGCATTGATCTACTACAATTCAAGAAATAATTGTTTTTTGTGTTTGTTTAAGCTGTTTATGAAACTGGCCCCAGGTGTGGGAGGATATCAATTAGGATAACATCTGCCACCTCATAAGTAGCATGCCGTTGGTGTTGTAGTAAGGTCATACAGGTTTGTTGGGCCTTAAATAATTACTTTCATTACTCAAAATAACATAAGCACTAGAATCTTTGTAAAAAAGGTAAATTAAATAACGACTCATCAATAGTCAAACTTACTCAGGCAGTTCTAAAGCATTTCTGCTGATTAACATGGGGGTGTGAGTCTGCATATGTGATGTCATATTGGAGTAATGTACTGAGTTGCTAATCCACTGTACTAGGAAATGAACTAAACTATGTTGATCCTGACTTGGAATAAATAGATTGGGTACAATGAAAAAAAATGTTTCATAAGTCTCTTGCTAAACTATTCCAGGACCATAAAACCTTGTAATCCCCGCATTTACTCTGGATTGAAGAAAAAAAAGGCTGTTCCTTCTTCTTAAGCTCTTGCTCACTCATGATTTTTTTATTTACATTGTGAGTTTGCTTGTTCAGTTAAACAAACCAGTTCAACAGATTTATTTCACTGACGCAAAATCGTATTAACCAATGAAGTGAAATTTTGTTTTAAGGACTTCCGACTTGATGCGATAAAGCCACAAAAGACTTGAGATTTAACTTGGACTTTAACATCAATGCCTTAGAGGTCCTGTCAACAAGCACTACCAAAGAGGTTAATGTTCACTAAGCACAGGAAGTAATAATCTACTACAAAGATTCATAATGAGATGGAAAACTCCCGAGATGTATGGATTGTTTTATAAAAACATAGATCCTTGGATGCCTTACTAATAACCTTGTCATGATCTGCCCTGATAGCTCACCTTAATTGCTAATGCTTTCCACCAGCTTAACTACCTTCAGCTTCTAATTGTCACTCATCTCATCCACCTGCCTGTTTCCCTTATATTGGGCAGAGTTCCAGCTACCAGGGCCAGATCATTGTTGGATTTCTGTTAGTGTCCTGTCTGTGAGTTATAGTTATTTCCATGTTGGTTCATGTCCCCATATTCAGTAGGAGATTATTTTTTCAGCAAATTTTTTCAGGCTAGTTTTAGTGACTTACTCTAATAATCATCTTCTGTTCATCTTCTGAGGCGATGTCTCAACCCCTCCTGCAGTCGCTGTGAACCACAGCCCCTCTCTCCTGTTCTGGTTCTGTTTTGTTTTATATCAGTAAATATTTTGAACTTTCCTACTCCCTGTCTCACCTTGAATACTGGGTCCATCTGTCCCAATTTATGACCATCATACCAGTATTTCCCTTATTTAAATGTATTGATTTTATTTGTTGTATTATACACAAATATGTGGTGAAGCAATTTAGATCTCTATTACTTGTGATTGTATTTATAAATGGGGTAAACAGTGAAGTAAGGGAGTATCCCCCTTAGCTTGCTTTTACGTAATATATTAAGCGTAGTCTGTGTTTTTCCTTATTCTATTTATCATACATGACATATGACCTTATTTTAGAAGTATTTTAGCTCTTTGTTCATGTTTTCAAAACATTTTTTTTACCTTGTGGAGAAGGAAAACAGTGTGACATGGCTCCTGCCTGTTGCTAATTTCATCAAACTCCAACCTTTTCTCCACTAATTACAAAAGCCCATAAGAAAAATGAAAATAGTCCGCCTGGAGCAATTTAAGGAGTGGTGGGAGGTGAAAAGCAGAAACAAGCAGATGAGAGGAAAAATGACTAAATCTGACACTTTGTTTTCATCACACCTTCTCTCTACCTTCATCTCTCCACCGATTAAATATTCATGCGAGCCCAGAATTGTATCTGCTGCTTATCATCTCGCTAGCTTCCTGCTCTGCTCCTGCAGCCGTCGCTATGACAGCAGCCAAGAGACAAGCCTGCATCAACCCCAACCTGCAGGATCACACTGTTTATATAAAGACCTGCCCTGTGTGTATTTCGGGGGAAACCGCAGTCATCTTTCTGCTTCTGTTCCTGTCAGAAGAAAGGAAGGAAGGATAAATCTGAAAAACAGAAATAAGCTGAGGTGTCACACAGTCTTTAACTATTGCAGACGTTGCAGAGATCACCAAGATGGAGATAAGGAGCAAATGAAGAGTATGATGATAACTTATAAGGTAAAATATGAGGAAAATATGACTCCTTAAAGGAAAGCTGCCTTCATTTCTCTCAAACAAGGCATTGTGCAGAAAATACTCAGAAAAAAATCAGCCTCCATTTTCAAAGCGTGTTTAGTAAATTTCAAGATTTGCAGTCATTTGTGCTCAGGAAGTTGGGGCTGCACCCTTGGAGTTTTAGAAAATGGAAGTGCAATCCCGCCATCTAGTGGATTTCTTCAGTAACACCATCTTATGAAACGGTTTAATTCAACACTGCAGTTGTGCAATACCAAACAAAGTAACACGTGTTTTTCATGCCTCTGCCTTGCTGAACTTTTGGGAAAAAACAGACATATCCCTGTTCTGCTTCTGCAGCACCAGACAAGTAGAGTAGTTAGATAGTATAGCCTAAGCTTGGAGAGACAGTCGAGAGGAAAAGATTGTAATAAAAATAGATTAACTGTGCTGTAAAATAATGTTACAGAGCAGGAAAGATATAATCCCCATGGGAACATTACTAGCATAGCCTATTAAGCACAAGTAGCTTAATGAGGAGTAAAAATGTACTTAATTTGCAGCATTAAATCTGCCGAACCAATAAAAATACTTTAAGGAACCAAAGCGACCAAAACTAACTTGATATAGCAGATATTTTATGTTTTTACAAATAATACTGTCCATTTTTGAATGTGTTTAATTATTTAACAAATAAAAAAATTATAATTATTAAAATCCATCCATGCATCTTCTCCTGATTCATCTGTCAGGGTCACAGTGGGATTGGTGCCTATCTCCAGCAGTCTATAGATACACCCTGGACAGGTCACCAATCCATCACAGGGCAAGGTATGGCAAGAAACTGTTCACACTCACACCTAAGGGCAATTCAGAGACGCAAATATACTTAACAGTAATGTTTTTGGACTGTAGGAGGAAGTACACATACTCCGGGAGGAGTACTGAGGAGAACCCTTGCATGGACGGGGAGAACATAAAAGCTTCATGGAGAGAGACCCAGGGCTGGGAATCAACCAATGACCTTCTTTCTCCTATGAAACTTTTATTATTATTATCATTTTTCTATTTAATTTTTTTTAACTATATTTGAGGACTTTAAACCAGCCAAGCTTAAAAACAGATTTGTTTTGTTAGGCCTATATCAATATTGCCAGATCATATCAACGATCAGTCAATTGGTTAATATGAATTGATGGGGATATCTGGGTAGCTTGTTATTTTATTTTTACAATAGTGGGAAAGAAAACACTGTTTTCATTTCCTGATGACATTTTCCAACAGTATGACACTCAGTTTGCAAAAGCTCTAATCATAAAAAACTATTTCTTGGACATTTTGTAAGCTTTCCCACCAAATACCTAATCCACCCACTACATTTTCAAAAGAGCATCTTTGTTATACAATGGAAATGGAGGTATAGATGTATGATATGCAGCCGACAGATCTGTGTGTGATGCTGATATGTCACTATTGACCCAAACCATCTAGATATAGGATTTAGATGTGGTACATCATATTATTTTTAAGAGTTAATTTCTAATAAATTGTCCAAATGATAATTCAAAAGGTATTGTCTGGATGAAATATCTAGCTGCATGAGCAGATAATTTCATTTTTTGTTTTATCTTGTTCTCAGACTCCTCTTTTTTGTATTTTAATTACAGAATCGTTATGAAATTTTACCTGTGGAAGTAGTTGTGAGACATCACCGTTAGGTGGCAGTGTGTCCTTTGTGAACCATGGTGGCTAAACACAATCACTGTGCAAAAGAAGGTGGGTTTCTTGAATCCGATACTTAATATATAATAAATATAATGATAATGTCATACAATATTATTATATAATACTATAAAATATAATAATGCAAATATAAAATAACATAGTATTTAATATGTCAGAGTTTACATTTCTTTTATGTTTATGCATTCAGCTTTCTGATACATTTAACAATGTGGCTTAGATAAGTTATCAGAAAGCACTGCAAAGAAACACTAAACAAAATAAAGCACTCAGATTAGAAAACATAAACAAGACAAATCTGGAAATAAAAAACTATTCAGGAGAAGAATAGTCCTCTACTGTAAAAAGTACACTTAAAACCTAAAAAGACTAAATGGCTGTAGGCACAATAATTTAAGTCAGTTCAGAAATACAAGGTATGGCAATCTTTAACATTACTGAGTGAGTTTTCATTTCTTTATTCTTTAAATGATAAGTTATTTTAAAAGTTCTGCAAATGTTCATGCTTTTGTTATAAAATAAGAGATAATTAACTCTTGAAGTTTGATTTTTAGTTAGGGACTCTGTGTTTGATTCCTGCTTAATTTCAACAATACAAATTGCTGCTTAAGCGATATTTCATAATGAAATAACATTTTACTTTCTGTTCAATGAGAATCAAGCTTTTTGTTTCTGAGTGTCAGAACATTTACATCTTTGACCCCTAAAATACCGCTGTTACAGAGACTTGTAACATTTACAATGTTATTTCACACTATATTCAGAAAATCATCATTGAAGTTATATTCATTGATTACTATAGATTTATATTAATAATTCAATAAGATATTTAATAATTATCTAATTTAACATAACATTACGTAAAATGTAATTTCTGAATACTTATGCAAAGGTTTGTTGAATTATTTAATTGTTAATTTTTAAAGTTTAATTTTGTATTTCATTATTTTAATATTTATTACATAAATAAATAAAGGAATAAAGAAAAGCTACATCTGCTTAGTTTGTTATATATTTTGGCCCTCCGTATACATCAGCGTACACATCACAATGATTATGAAGACCATACTGCCATCCAGTGATGTGCATATTTCCAAATGTATGGAGTAGCAGCTGACACCATTTGCAGAACAAAATATTATATATATATCTACCAACGATATAGATCAGGGATTTCCAAACATTTCATGTATGACCCCCCACAACAAATGCATATTGCAACAAAATGGAGACCCCTTAAAAATACATTTAATTGATATGTATTTATGAAATTATCTTTTCATCAAAAAGAATGAGTTACACAATCAAACCAATAATTTTATCAAGTTTAGAGTGACAGTCATTAGTTCGAACGAACAGCTACACGTTACACTTTTTCAGTGTAGAAGCTACAAGAAGCTACACTAACGGGAATAAAAATCAAACATGTTTGATTTTCTCCCGACTTCAGGATTTCTGATCAGGGGGTGGTCGTGAGAGGCTGATTGCCCCTTGTTACCCCCTGTACACTACATGACGCGTAATGAGGCTGAAAGTCGGGCTGTTCGGATAATTATCGCACGACTGGAGAGTCGCCCCGAAAAGGGCAAAAGATCGCACAGTGTAAGCCTGGCTTTAGGTTAGGCTGCATTATAAGTCAGTCAGGGTGACTATGGCTAAGGTCACACTGCAGGCATTAATGCCTAATTTTTTTTTTTTTTGTGAAATCAGATTAATTTGCGTGGTTGTTCACGTTTCCAAAAATATGCAATTTCTATTCGTTCTATGTGAACTGCATTCATACAACATAAGCAATGACTTCACAAACAAGTATTCTCTGTGTTTAAAGAAGTGAACATTGATTGTAGTGCTGGAATGCATCTAGTGATCTTTCCCAACCTCTGTGCATTAAAAACACTAACTTTTAGAGATACTTGAAAATAAAGATTGCTCTCTGCATTATCGTCCGCCATGGTTGTTGTTTTCTTGCCTCTTCTGTGTAACAAGATGCAGAATAGTGACATTTGTCGAGTATTAATGGCGTACAGGTCGTATTAATGCGACCCGGCCGTTTAGACACAGGTCACGTTTGAAAAGATCAGATACCTATCGGATTCAGGGCCAAATAGCTAAGTGGTCTGGGTTGCACTGGAAAAAAATCGGATCTGTGCTTCTCAGAATGTCATAAAAAGATCAGACCCAGGTCGCACATATGCAAAAATATTGGATTTTGGTCACTTCATGCTGCTGTGTTAAAGTTGCTTCTGATTGGTGTATATTGTGTGTTGCCTTTTGTGGTTGGTTAGATTTAGGCACAATTAACTGATGGACTTTTCTATGAATGGCTCAGAATCTCAGTCAATCAGACTTAGTTGAACTATGCCAAGCTATATTGAGATAGTATGGAATGAGAAAAATGTGTGAGAAATGTCTTGAATGAATGTCAAACTGCATGACTGTCACACTCAATGCTTTTTAGACTTTGGTGATAAAGGTAAGCAGGGATAATGTAAACATACGACTGTATATTAGTTACAGTTCCAACATTCAGGGATTTTTTGTTGTTTTTTATTTTTGTTTGTTTGTTTTTTAAATAAATTTTATACAACATTCAGCAGTCTAATGGCAGTGGGGATAAAACTTTTCTGGAAACTGCTGGACCTGCTTCGGATGCTTCGAAGTCTCTTTCCAGAGGGCAGCAGGAAGAACAGACCATGTTTAGGGTGTGAGAGGTCATTTATAATGTTACGGGCTGTGGACACGCAGCACTGAAATCTCACCATTCTCCAGTCTGAGACGCTGCAGCCTCCACACCACACAGTGAGACAGCTGGTCAGAACGCTCTCTATGGTGCTTCTGTAGAAGGTGGTGAGGATGGGTAGGAGCAGGTGGGCTCTCCTCATCCTCCGCAAGAAGTACATGAGCTTTTGTGCCCTTTTGATGAGTGAGGTGGTGTTTAGAGTCAAGGTGAGGGTGTGATGTGCACCCTCAGGAATTTGGTGCTGCTAACCACCACTACAGCTGAGCTGTTGATAAGCAGTAGAGCGTGGTTGGACTGGTTCTCCTGAAATCAACAATAATCTCATTCGTCTTCTCCACGTTCAGGATCAGGCTGTTACCTCTGCACCAGACCACCAGCTGTTCCACCTCCTCTCTGTAGTCCTGGTCATTGTCATCTCTGATGAGGTTCACCACCGTCGTCTGCAAACTTTTTGATGTGATTGGTGGTGAACCTGGGGATGCAGTCATGTGTCAGGGTGAAAAGCAGGGGGCTCAGAACACAGCCCTGAGGGGAGCCTGTGCTTAGGGTGATGACATCAGAGGTGTCCTATCCGACCTGAACTGACTGAGGTCTGTCTGTGAGGAAGTCTAGCAGCCAATATCAGAGGGGTTATTGAATCCTAGCTGCTCCAGTTTGCCCATCAGATGCTATGGGATGATGATGTTGAAAGCTGAACTGAAGTCCAGGAACAGTATCCGCATGTGAGTGTTCTTTTCACGGTGTGCCAGGCTCAGGTGGAGAGCAGCAGAGATAGCGTCCAGAGTGGAGCGGTTCCGTAGATTGGTGAACTGGAATGGGTTGAATGTTGCCGGCAGAGAGAGACGGTGTGTTCTTTAACCAGCCTTTAGAAGCACTTCATCATGACTGAAGTCAGTGCTACAGGCCGGTAATCATTGAGTGATGTGACCTGAGGCTTCTTTGGGACCGGGATGATGGTGGCAGACTTGAAGCATGCTGGCACTACGGATTGGTCCAGCGAGGTATTAAAAATGTCTGTGAAGACACCAGCCAGCTGATCTGCACACTCCTTATATACCTGCCCAGGTATGTTATCAGATCCTGGGGCCTTCCATGGGTTGACTCTCCTCAGAGTTTTCCTCACTTCAGTTATGTCCAGGTTTAGTGCCTCCTCTCCCTGGTGTGGAACAGCTTTCACTGCTGAAGTGCTGTTTAGTGCCTCAAACCTTCCAAAGAAGTTCTTTAGTTCATTTAGAAAGTCAGTGTTTGCTGCATCTACCAGGGGGAGGGGTGTTGTAGTCTGTGATTGCCCAGATGCCTTTCATCAGGGTTGTTGGTTGGCCCGGGTGGTGATGTTCTTTTCGATGCTGACGTCCTCATGCATTTGATTATGTAGGCTGACACAGTCATGGCATACTCATCAATATTTAACAAGTTGTCACAGGTTGCTGCAGCCTTGCAGATGTTCCAGTCAGAGCATTCAAAACAATCTTGGAGTTTCTCCATGGCGCCCTCAGACCACACTCGGACCTCTTTAACTGTTGCTTTAGCCCTGATCAGCTGGGTCTTATATGCAGGAATAAGCATGACCGAGAGATGATCTGATGACCCGAGGTGGGGGTGGGGGGCTGCTCTGAACGCATCTTTGATGTTAGAGTAAACCAGACCTAAAGTGTTTTTACCCCAAGTTACAAAGTCCACATGTTGTGGAAAATGAGGGAGAACAGTCATCAAGTTAGCCTGGTTAAAATCTACAGCAATGATGAAAGCATCCTCTGTCTATGCAGATTGGAGCTCGGAGATAGCCTGCTATTGAGTCTTCATGGACTCTCTTGTATTAGCACTAGGGGGCACGTAAACAGCAGTAATGCTAACCACACTGAACTCTCTGGGTAGATAGAACGATCATCAGTTAACAGTAAGTAACTCGATGTCTGGAGAGCAGAAGCCGGCGACCGATCTAGCATTCTTGTACCAGCTGTTGTTGATATAAACACATAGCCTGCTACCTTGATTCTTTCTGCAGAGCTCTTTGTTTCTATTACTGTGGTATAGCATTAGCCCCTCCAGACAAATAGCATTGTCTGGTATTGCTGGATGCAGCCAAGACTCTATCAGAATGATGGTGC
The DNA here is from genome assembly GCF_000732505.1 of Cyprinodon variegatus. NCBI lineage: Eukaryota > Metazoa > Chordata > Actinopteri > Cyprinodontiformes > Cyprinodontidae > Cyprinodon > Cyprinodon variegatus. Next base: position 38,775 of record NW_015150996.1, on the reverse strand, counting down.
AGCAGTTACATATCTCCTTTTTTGAAAAGAGTTTGAGTAGGAGATTATCCATTTTGTTATCCCACGACGTTGGAGAGCATGATTGATGGTAGCTGCGGTCTGTGAGGATTTCTCCTTAGCTTCGCCATTAGCCCGGCTCTGCAGCCTCGGTTTCTCCATCTCGCACATCTCTTCCTCCGGCCTGGCCTGGTAATGGATCCCGGTGTTGTTTTGTATCCATCTGTCTGTTGCACTTCACAGCTTTTTAAACGGTCAAAAATGTTTGTTTTAAAAAGATTTTTTCACCTGTAATACTCCCTGTATAATCCGATTAAAGTTATTTATATGCATAAATCAAGCGGAACACTATGGTGACAGCTGTACTGCTCCACTTGTGAAAGCAAAATCTGTTGGGCCCTTTTTTGGCATCAAGACAAATATTCTTATTGCCACATTGCCAGACAGGACACTGTGTAAAAAAAATAAATAAGAATAAGATAAGTTCTTTTTATGGTGTATTCTGCTGACAATTCTTCAGACGATCACTTCAATAAATGTCACAACTTTTGTGAGAAGAAAAGATATATTCAGACATTTGAGAAAGAAAAGACCAAGAACACAAGTGAATAAAGGAAATCATATCCAACCAAAAATCAAGAGAAGAGATGTTATACAATATGCTCAGATATAACATTTTTATTTTGATGACTCTCTTGTCATTTATTCTCTCAAAGCCTTTTGCAAGCTTTGAAGATTATTCTTCTAGAAATTATATCCTTAAACATGCAGAATAAAAAGCTTAGTCAAATACAACAGAAGCAGTTTCTCAAAAGTGATAAAAAAGCTTACTGTGCAACTGTTCTATCGACACTCCATGTACAATAGATGGACAGAAGATATTTCATGCTTCCATCCCCATTAGCCCTTAGCTGCCTTTACACAATTGTCTGGGCGATTAGTCCTTTCTGAATGATACACTACAACATCTTTTCTGATCTAACACAGTTACGTGCTCCACCGGCTAACTTAACTATAATAGTACTTACCTTGTATGAAAACTCTGAGGATGTGTCACACTGGGTAAAGGTGTTTAATTGAAATGATGTCAATGACCTACCTCAATGAAAGGTCAAAGCCCCTTGTTTGAAGCTATTCTCCTGAAACAGATGGGGCTGCTTTCTAACACAACAAAGCCACAACATTTCATGTTGCATTAGTTACTGATTTCCTGGTGATGAAAAATTATCTTGACTTCAATAGATCATTAGGTATGATCCACAAACTACTAATAGCATCCACAGTTCAGTGTCTGAGGAAAGAAAACAACTGACTCTCCTTGATCTGAAACTTATATGCAAAAATATTTTCTGGTCTTATTAGTTTGATAATTTGTGTCCCTGTTGAAATATATAGATTTTCATAGTTTCCAATGTGAGAAAATTAAATCTGTTGCTGCCTACCATGCTGGAAAGGGTCAAACATTTTGAGGTTAATCTTTCTAAAGAGAAGAGCAATATTCACAAGAAAATGAGAGGCATTAGTCTTTCTTCCCAGAAGTGAACAGTCCAGCAACTCAATACAAGTCCAGAGCATGCAGTACTCAGGGAAAGTAAAAAAAACCAAGAGCTTCAACTCAGACCCTAGAATAGAATAAAATAGTAAAGAATAGAAAAGAAAATTCCTTTATTGTCCCACAATAGGGAAAGCCTGGTTTTTAGAACCCCAGTATTTTCCTAAAGGAGTAATCCCAAGGGAAAAATAAAGTTGAGTCTAAGTCTAAGCAAAAATATTATAGGAAAAATGGCCAAACAATTATATACCTCAAAAAAATGTATAAAAATATAGCATAATAGGCAAGAGTTAAAAGAAAACAATTAAATACTGTCCTGTAAAGTTTTTTACCAACATAAAACTGTGCACCTGGAGAATACATAATCAATATACAGCTATGGACATACTTAGAGCAATGGATATTTGACAATAGCAGAACCATCAGAGATATGCAACAGATAGCTCCAAAGAAGATGGCTAATGTCTCAACAGTCATAGAAGGTCTTTAGGAGCGCCCCCTGCCCTCCATTAGACCTCAGTGTCCTGTACTGTCTCTGACACCTGCCTGATGTGGCAGTCAGGCAGGAGTCAGTGTCCTGACACCTGCTTGACTGCCATTTCTCTTCCCCTGGGATATGGGCCCGCTCTGTGGGCGGCAGCACAGCAGAGCTCCCTAGGGTGAGCAGCTGGTTCCGGGTGTAAACAAAGGGAGCCTGGTTAAACACTCTGGCTCCACACGCAAACACAACAAAAAAAAAAGGAATGAGAAACAGAACTTTGCAGAAAAACGTTAGCTGCATTATGTTAGACATGGTATGAGAAAGATACAAAGTCACACCAAAAATGAAAATAATAAAATAGATTGATGAAAGAATGAAAAACTCAGGAAAATAAACGGAGCTGCGGAAACAGGCTGCCTGCTCCTCGCTGGCACCAGTAAAGCTTACAGGCCCCAGTTAACATGACTTGAAGTTAATGATTGTGCAATTAGAAAAAGAAGGAACAGGTAGAGCTTTGCAGAATTGCATCTGAATGACCGCAACACCTCTGAAAAAAAAAAACACATTTCCTGCTGCTTCACTTTTCATGTTTCACATTTGTTTCTAGACAAGAGGTGCTAGCCTTGTATTAGCATGACTATGGCTTCCTCAACTGTCGCCCCTGATGGTGTTCCGTCTCTCTATAACTTTCCTTCTCCCTCTGTTCAATGTTCAGATATTTCTCTGCCACATTTAGTGATCATCTATCCAACACGTAGCTAAATCAGTATAAAGAATAAAGTTGAACTTCATAATAACCAAAACTTGTTTCCAATCGAATAATGTTATCTTTTTTAGAGTGGATTCAGGTACCAATGATTGAGAAGATGATTGCTCTATATAACTACAAATGTCCAAACTTAAGAGTGAGAGGAAACACAAAACTACCGACAATGTAAACAAACAAACAAAAAAGACCAGATAGTTAATAAAGCAGCTCACCTGTGATCATAAATCCTAAATTGAGACGTTGCAGGATTGATAAAAACAATCTTTGAATATTTTGCTACTACAGTATGTGTTTTCTTTTGATGTATACCTTGCAATTTGTTCAGACACAGTCTTTTGTAAGCTTTATATGTTGTTCTTTGAAAAAAATGCTTTTTCTTACAGATAGAACAATTGATTGAAACACCAATACTACAGAAGCAGTTTATCAAAAGTTATCAAAAAGCTTATTCTCAACATGCACAATGGACGGCATGAAAGGTATTTCATCTTCCCTCACCATTAACATTTTAACTGCTTATACATAAAAGTGTGGGTCATAAATCCTTTCTGAATGTTAGGTTATATATGTTATACCTATTACAATTTCAGATCTAACACACTTACAGGCCCCACTGACAAACTATACTGATGTTTTACTTACCTTGTATTAAAACTGTGAGGATGTGTCACATTCGTCAAAGGTGTTTAAATATACATAAAATCAGTGACCTACGGGTCACAGCTCCTCCGTTTCAAGGTATTATTTTCCTGAAGCAGCAGCCAGAGAGCTTTATGTTGCTTTGGTTACTGATTAGCTGGTAATAAGAAACATCTTTACTTCAATAGATCATAAAATAGGATAGACAGGCTCCATCTTAAAGGTGAAGCAACTGATTATTGCAGCAATGGTTCAGTTAGACAAAGTTTCTGATTAGTAAAGCAACAACATTTATCTGCTCAACATTTATTAGAGTTATTTAAAATTGGTTAAACCATCTGAACAATTATTATTAATTATTTATTAATTCTTTTCATGTCATCAATTACAGGTTTTAGTAATTGTAAATATGAAATAAACCAATTAACACATAGAATTATCTTGAAGGACAGGGATTTTCAGACCTCGATGGTCAGATGATTAAAAGAAAAAAGGAAAAAAATCCACAGAGGTCCATTTACACACTGCAGGGTACTATGAGCATATTACATTGAGAATAATTTACAAACTGTATTTTCGATTAAATAAACAAAACCCCAAGCCCTACCTTTTAGTCCTTGGCTCTAAACATAAGGTAAATACAACTTCAGCTATAAACGTTTCAAAATCCATTTTTTTTTAAAGTCTGCAAAAAGTAAAACCTAAAGCAGAGTTGCTGATAAAGATTCTCAGTCATCCAGGTCATAGTCATTCCGTAAAAGTTCAAAAAATATCCACGGGACTTGGTTTCCAAGATTTGAAGACGTTTCGCCACCTCTCCAGTAGCTTTCTCAATTCAAATGTCTGGATCCGCAGTGAGTTTGAGTCTTATATAGACAAAGCCTTGTATCGCTTGGAAACATGCAAATGATACCCGATGAATGGGTCGAATAACTAAAGCAGAGTTTAACCTATTGTTAAAATATTTAAGGTTCATGGTTTTACACAGAAGAAAATTATTTACAAGTAAATGAGAGGCCTTTCCTCTCAGAAATTAATGATCCAGTAATTCGTCCCAAGATCGGAGCATGCAGTACTCCGAGAAAGTAGAAAAAACAAGAGCTACATCTCACTCTACAGGCCCCAGACAACATGTTAAAGACTGAAATTCGTGGCTGTGCAATGAGAAAAGTTCTTGTGGAAGTACCACGAGAACCAGAGCTTGTTCGTAAAAATTGCAGTAGGAAGGCCTCATTTCACTAGTGTAAATATTATGGCAGACTGGGAATGCAGAATTACATCTGAATGGCCAGCAAGAACTCTGGAACAAACAAGTTTTTTTTTTTTTTTTTAGTGGATCTGTTATTTTTTAAAGTATGCAGAGAGGAAATGGGATTAAAAAGAGAGGGATGGGGTAAAGGTCACAAGGCTGGTTATCAAACCTTTGACAGCTGTATCAAGAACCAAAGCCTATGTACATGGGTTATATACTTAATTCCTGCACCACCACCATGCCCTGGAAGAAACAAGGTGTTAGTCCATTATAAATACCAAACAATAGAATCATACTGGATTTATCAAACATACTGGATTTATCAAACATACTGGTGGGAAGTTGATGTTTTGAGCTTGTTTTTAACAAATTTAGCCTCAGTGAATGGAGACAATTATTACTGTGCTTGTTATATTTTTATTTTACACAATGTTCTGATATCAAGTTAACATAAACTGTCTGTTAGCCGAAGTATGTCTAATTCTGGTTAATACTACAAGCAAAGCATTGATTTTTTTTTTTAGGTGGTTGTTCAAATTTGTGTCCCAATACTTGAAGCAGTTAAAATTGCTCATTTTGCAGAGAAAAAAAAACGTTTATTTTACTTAACTTCTACTTCCTGCAGTGGATGAGGAGAGCCCACCTGCCCCCACCCATCCTCACAAACTTCTGCAGAAGCATCATAGAGAGCGTTCTGACCACCTATCTCACTGTGTGCTGTGGAGGCTGCAGCGTCTCAGACCGGAAGAAAGTGAGAACTGTGGTGAGAACAGCAGATAGGATCATCGGGACGCCTCTTCCCTCTAAAAAAGACATTTCATCCCAGCGCTCCGTGTCCCGAACCCATAACATTATAAATGACCCACCATGGGCTGTTCTTCCTTCTACCCTCTGAGAAGAACCTTCATAGCATTCAATGCAGGTCCAGCAGATTCCGCAACAGCTTCTTCCCCACCGCCATCAGATTGCTGAACTGTTAAAAAAAACTAGCAGTAATAATGGACTTTGGAGATGCAATCCACTTCTTAAATCTATCTTTCTACTCCTCTAATTTATCCAGAAGTTCTACAATCACACTTTTTCTCTAATTCCAAGCTCGGTTGGATTTTTAGCTTGTCTTCCCTGGATATGCTGTTCCAAATTTTTATTTTTTGACACAACCTCTCATTACCAATAAAAAATGCAGGCAATCATTCCGCATTAATAATGAAAGCAAATTATTCGGTCTATTTGGTTTTGCAAAAAATACAGTTTAATTGATTTTAAAGGGAAAGAAACAGAACTCCTAAACTGTAGACCCATAAATTACATCTATTGTTTTTCTAATAAAAATGATTGGTGTGGATTAGAGAAAAGATGCAATGTCAGGAGTGGGATTTGAACCCACGCCTCCTAACGGAGACCAGAAACCTCGAAGCAGGTAAGGATTGATACCTTGAATATGGCGCCTTCGACCGCTCGGCCATCCTGACTGTACATTTGTGAATCACAGTGCATAAAATGAGAAGATGACTCAAAATTCTATGAGATATGGCGTATTAATAAATGCACAGCTGAGCAGTATTGCAAAACCACCCTCTGGTTGAGGAAGCATCAAGGACAATCTGATGCCAATAATCAAGAGTTTTGCACAAAACCAGCAGGTGTTCCACAAAGTTGGCTCTGTAATACAGGTGCATATATAAAGTCATTGAGTGGAACAACAAGCCAGACTGCTATTGTGGACATATCAAGCACTGATTGCCCTACCTAGCAAGAAACTTGCAAAGTATTGCACGCCTAACATGGGACTTGAACCCATGACCCTGAGATTAAAAGTCTCATGCTCTGCCAACTGAGCGAGCCAGGCTTGATTTCTTGGTATATCAGGGTACTGTCACATACCTGGGCATATCAATATGGCACGTAACGTATCACAAAGCAAAAATGTGACTGGCTAGATGACACAGATAGATAGATAGATAGATAGATAGATAGATAGATAGATAGATAGATAGATAGATAG
>NW_015150996.1:24583-25601 GCF_000732505.1 Cyprinodon variegatus | reverse complement strand
CGAACCCATGACCCTGAGATTAAGAGTCTCATGCTCTGCCGACTGAGCTAGTCAGGCTCAGTTTCCTGTTTTCGGGGGTGCTTTTAGATAACCAGGAATGATAATATTGTTCGAAACGTAACAGAGAGGAAATGTGATGAACTAGATGATGATGGATGGATGGATGGATGGATGGATGGATGGATGGCTGGATAGATAGATAGATAGATAGATAGATAGATAGATAGATAGATAGATAGATAGATAGATAGATAGATAGATAGATAGATAGATGATAGAGATCTGATTTATCTGCTTACCAGCAAACTCCTGAGGCAGCATCGGTCTGTTGATTACAATCTGAAATGCCGCCATCCAGCTTCTCTGATCCTCTTCAGTCTCACAAGCAAAAAGAAACTTCCTGTCTGGGGTCACTATAGTGATTCCAAATGGCCAGTGAGTTCCCACAACAGTGGCAGGGAGGCCTGGCAGCACAGTGTAGCTGTTTTCCTTACTGCCAATGAAAACCTCACCTCGAGCGTAGGCATCCTATGATTGAAAAACACATACATGACCATGCAGAACACATTTTTTTAAGGATCCGAAGCTATATGGTTGTCCTGAAATGTTAGGCACCATAAAAGGAGTTATACATTTGTCTCCTCAGGTCATTTATCACACAAACTGAGTTGTTTATAGTGCAAACAAGAGGCACAGCAGCACCTACTGGTGACTGAGGTCAAATACAGGATTGATACATAATTTCTAGTATGTACCAGTGGATCTTTGAAGTACATGAGCCTCCTGTCGTCCATTGTAAACCATCTCTTCTTAAAGCCTTCGGTGTGCTGTAAGTACCATAAAAGAAAGGTCTTAATATTGCTTTTAAAACAAGTAAGTTTAAATCATAATTGTCAGTAATAATTTTCCATTGGAATGAAGAAATATGAAGCAGCAGATTACCTTTGGTCCAGTCTTCTCCATGTAACCCTCCTTTATGTAGTTCCTGGTTAGCTTTGGTAGCAACTATGAAAAAATT
>NW_015150996.1:20267-22555 GCF_000732505.1 Cyprinodon variegatus | reverse complement strand
ATAACTCAAAATTCTATGAAATTTGGCGAATTATTAAATGCACAGCTTGGCAGTATTGCAAAAGCAGCCTGTGGTTGAGCCAGCACCAGCGCCAGCAGCAAAATACAACATCCCCATGTTGTATTTTTTTCTGCATTTCAAAATAACTTGAAATTAAAAGGTAGAAATTAAAAGCAAATTTTAATTTAATCCTAAAACATCAGTCACTCTTTTGTATTTTCAAATCCTATTTTTCTTACTTTAAGGATTGAATATAATTTATTATTTCTATTGGCTTTTATTTATTAAAACAGTTTAAGTAGAACAGTCAAAGGCAATGCCAAACAAATGTGTGTTTAATCTTTAAAAGAATTCAGGCATTCATCACAATCCGTGTATCATTCATTCTTTCGTTTTTCAAATTAAAATCGAAAATTAAAACTGGAAAAATGCACTCGTTTTTTTCAATATTTGCTTTCGAAACGAAATGAAAAACCAGAAAATTAGCTACTATCCGTTTTCCAAGTTTGTGCATAAAATCGAAAATGGAAAAAATGTATAACGCTCATTATCCTTTTTCTATTTAATTTTTTTGATCTCAAGCAAGTTGAATAACCCGGATATGATCTGGTTTATGTAAAGTTTGCTTGGAGACGCCGCAGGCAGCTCCTAGTAACGCTAACCTTGAGCTGCCTCAGGCAACATGCCTCGCCCAGAACCGCTTCTGGTGTATTTTTATATTCAAACCAATCACGTGATTAATTCCCTGACCTTAGTTATACTATTTACGTTAAAACAATATTGTTAGCTTACTTGTGTTAGCAACGTCAGTACACTGCAACATAAGTTATAGCTTATAAATCAATCACAGTTAGAATGCAAAACATTTCAAAGTAAAGTGATGTCATGTCACATCATGTCATTTCCCTGCATGGGGGGGTTGTTACAGGAGGGGGGCACTGATTCAAGAAATTTACATATTAAAATCAATAATATTTCAATAAAACGACATTAATGGCATAATTTAAGAAGTTACATTATGACTTTATATATGTGTATAAATGTGTTGCATGTGTGTTGATTAATGAGAACAGTAACACAAATACAGTGGGCCCTGGTTGGAAATGGACACTTCACTCACGCTCTACGTGTTTCGCGAATTGCGTGAAAAACGTGTGACTACTATAGCCACTAGGTGGCAGTCTGAGTCCATTTCGGCGTCCCATGAGTCAGGATTAGATAGCTCAAGTATCAGACTGGGATGGGCGTTATGTGTTCACAGCTGATAGCGTAGTGGGTAGAGTGAATGGTCTGCAGTGCAAAAGGTTGAGAGCTCGGTCCCAGCTGTGGCTGAGTTTGTTATTGTTGCCTTAAATGTTTTTCTATTTTTTTTAATCACTTGATGGCCTATGATATCAAAAATTGTACAATAACTTATTTAACTTATTTATATATTTTACGGATACTAGCCTATTATGCTGTTTGACACGTAACATTTATTTTATGGCGTCTTTCTTTTATTTAGATCAGCTGATGTGCGCTCCTCCTTTCTAAGGAATTACATTAGACCATAGGGATTATCATTCTACAGCATCAATATCTTACCTTGATAATAATAGGCATATTGTTATACTATTTTTGTTATTTTTATTATTATTATCATTATTACTATTTTTATCTAGCTGGAAAAATTTTCAGTTTGATCTGAAAAAGGACGCTATAATGCCTGATACAACAAGCATGAAAGGCAATGATGTTTTAGTTTACTCATCTGTAAAGCTATGTTTGACCCCTTCAGATTGTGCCCCAAAGATTTTTGGGCACATTATGCAAGAATGCTGATGGCTGCCCAGATGAATAGTGGCGTTTCTAAGCTGTTGTCAGAGAAGGCTGTGATCAACCCACAAGTCAGTGAGCTACAGTAATCCGGAGTATTCCCATTTTAAATAATGTACTATTTAACCACGTATGACCAAAAAGTAATCTGGATATAATGGGTTCCTCTTTTGTATTTCATCCTGTTCTAAACATCACCAATTAATTAAGCAAACCACTTAATGCAGGAATGTCGCTATTACTGTAAATAGTGGTGCTTGAATGATATTGTCAGAGAACAAGAGAGTAAATTGTCTGTAAAACAACTGCGTCAACTCTGAATAACCTGCTAAAGCCATTTGTCGTTATTTTTGTATTGATTAGGCTGTAAAACCTGTCTGCTAGTTTAAAGTCTCTTGTTTATTAGAATATTTAACTAAAAGTAAATTATAAGGTAAACTGCTCCATTTGCACTCCTTGTAAGATGCCGTTTT
>NW_015150996.1:17987-19336 GCF_000732505.1 Cyprinodon variegatus | reverse complement strand
CATTGTTTTCGTCAAGAGTGAACACCTCTTTAAGCGGGCTTAAAATAGAATGACCTGAGAATACGTAACGATTTTAAAAGAATGCAATTGATTAAACTCAATCTGAAAAACAAAAATGAAACAGAAAACTTGTGAAAATACAAAATCTGCAAATGAATTGTCTTGACAAATAAAAACATTTGAAAGTATAAAAACTGTAAAATAAAAGGAAATAAAATATGACAAAAAAGGATTCACAAAAAACTGTATTTGAAACATTAAAAAATTAAATATAAAAATGTTAAAATATTGCAATTGTTTCCAAATCATTGTTTTTATATTTCCATTTACAAAACATGTTCTTCACTTGCAACAATAAAGGAACAAAATTCACTCCATAGATACAGTATGCTTCGATGTAGCCATGCACTGCAATGATTAATGTGTTCTCATCACTTCAGGATCGCAGGCAGTTTAAGCAGCTGCTGACCTCAACAAGATGTTTCAAGACTGTTCAGCACAGGGGTAGGGGGTGGGGTGGATAGAACAAAGCATGGTACAAAACGCGGGAATGGTGCCTGCTGCTCTTATAAATAGTGGTGTTTCTAAGCTGTTGTCAGAGATGGCTGTGATCAACGTGCAAGTCAGTGAGCTCATCAGGAGTCTGCGGAAAAAAGGCTGGACGACTTTGGCCATCGCCAAACATCTGCAGACGAGTGGGATTCAACCTTCATTGGGCACTATTCGGCGTCATTGCCGTGGTTCTCCTGTGAAGAAGCAAATCAGAAAGCCACGAAAACTGACCAGTCAGGTGTTGGAAATAATTGACACGATCCTGAAACAAGATGACGAGTTGCCGGCAAGGAAAGTGAGAGCGCTTCTACAACGAAGGCACAACATTACGATAGGGTTATGCACAGTGAGAAAGGCACTGAGGGAACTTGGCTGGAAGTTTGGGAAGCCCAGATTTACTCCAATGACCCGGGAAAAAAAACAAAGAACGTCAAGCTGAAGAATGGAAGGCTGCTGGTGAAAAGTTTGACAACGTCTTCTTCACTGACGAGTCAACTGTGGCATTGGAACGTTTTGCTTTTCAGTGATGGAGAAAGACTAAATTTAGGGGCATTCCAAAACCTAGAGTGAAACACCCAGTCAAACTGCACGTCTGGGGTGGCCCTGGCCCGCTTCTCATTTTTGATGGTATTATGGATCAACACTTTTATGGGGAAGAGATCATCAAAAAAGATGCGGGTCCGTACTTGAGAGAGCGTTTCCACATGTCTACACATCGGTTTTTCCAAGACAACGATCCCAAACACACGGCTGCCATTGCAAGAGCCTGCATCCAAAGTGAGGGGATTAACTGGGTG
>NW_015150996.1:5721-15940 GCF_000732505.1 Cyprinodon variegatus | reverse complement strand
TAACAGAAAACTCAACAACAAATAGGAACCATAACAATGTCTACACATCGGTTTTTCCAAGACAACGATCCCAAACACACGGCTACCATTGCAAGAGCCTGCATCCAAAGTGAGGGGATTAACTGGGTGCCAACACCAGCTGAGTCGCCGGATCTCAACCCCATCGAGTTAGTCTGGGCTGCGATGAAACGATACATTCGCTGCGAGGCCAAACCCAAGAGCAGGGATGAACTGATCTCTGCTATAGAGTCATTTTGGAGGGACAAACTCACCAGAAAGGACTGTAATAAATACATAGATCACCTGGACAATGTAATCGATGAAGTCATAACCTTAAATGGAGCAGCGACTGGCATGTAATATTCCCAAGGCCAACAGATACATGTCATTTGTTATCAGTAATGCATTGAATTGAGTTGAAATGCAAATAAAAAACATTTTCTATGAAACATTTTCCTGACTTTATGTTTCACTATTATATTATGGGCTACCATATAAATCTTTTTTTTTAAGCAAACCTGTAAAAACCCCATTTCCATTTCTTTCATTTTTCAAATTAAATGAAAAATTTAAGTGGCAAAAATCCAAAGCCAAAAATGAAATACTTGTGCTCGGGGTTTCCGCAACTACGAATTTTCATAGTCAAACCTGATTAGTCAGTTCATGCCATTTGGCGTTATTTTTCTATTGATTATGCTGTAGAACGAGTCTGCTAGTTTAAAGTCCATCTTTTTTATTTGAATATTTAACAAAAAGTAAAATATAATGAAATGACAGAAAGAAAGATCCGAGCGTTACAGTGCGCAGGACCTATGACGGCGCTGATTGGATACCGAGCTTGGGGAACCCCTTTCTGGAAACGGTGATGGAATGACGTTGCATAAACCCCCCTCCCTCCCTCTGGGATTCCCAATGGATTGCAGATCCCGCACACGCACACAAAATGACAGAAAGAAAGATCTGAGCGTTTTAGTTTACCACAGATTGGTGAATTTAGATCAAGATATAACAAACATTATTTCTGCATAACATGGCATCAAATATCCTGTAGCTATAAGTAGCCTATAATAATCTACTATTAATTAATACATTTAATTTCAAAACAAGCTCAGACTGCATGAATGGGCTCAAAGAGCAAAGTGTTCATGTACCTGTAACAGGTAACCTCCCCGTTACTGACGCATGATATGATAATTACATCATTTAATAATCATGTGAATGCCGAGCACTGTGAAGNATTGGCGCTATATAAACTGAATTGAATTGAGATGACCTGTGTTGTGAATTGGCGCTATATAAATAAACTGAATTGTATTGAATTGAATTTTGAGGAACTTTAAAGAGACAATTTAACCTGATCATCTAGTCAGATTGGTTTAAAGTTTTCTATCTAAGGAAAACCAGTTGATTGCATTGACTCATGTACTTTTCAGCAATGCCTCAAACTAAACATGCTTGCAGCGACAGTGGAGAGGACAAACTCCCTTTGAACAGGAAGAAACTTCCAGAATACCCAGGCTCAGTGTGAGCGGCCATCTGCTGAGGCCGACTGGGGTTCAAGGAGACAGAAGCAGACATAGAAAAAGAAGCATAGAAACAAAAGGCAACTGTCAACCAGCTCCACAGGCCCCGTCCAGGAAACACACAGCCAGGCAGACGAGCTCCGAGCCAGCTCCCATGTCAGAGGATGAAGAGAGCACATCCAGTTAGTCACAATCAGAGAAACAGGACTACAATAAAAAACAGGCCAAAAAAAACAAACAAACAGGAATAGTAAAACCAATTAGGTTATTCAAAACATGATATAATTTTTAACTGAAGACGAAAGAACAAATCCAAGCGTAAAAGAAAAACCAAAGTAAAGAATATAAAGAAACAAGGACCTCTTTGTCCTCCATGCCCCCCTTGTTTTTTCTGGGGACAGCTTTTGGCCCAGTTTCTAAAGATGTAGCAGCAAACAACATTTTGGGAGCTGTTCTTGTCTGGGGGCTGTGTGCAGAATATTTTGAACAATCAACACAATTCAGTGGCTTTGCATCAATTCAGTGGCTTTGCATCAGTCTGTTGAGGATGGTCATTCCTACTTAGTGACTGCTGGGTGAAGGTGATAGGATGGATCCTATTGGGAGTCAGATGATTGTCTCAAATCTCCCCCGTCATCTCCCTCTGGTTCGCCTCTCTGAGAACCAGGGTAATAAAAGTCGTCCTCATTTAGAGAAGGATTTGTAGCTTGTAGATGGAGTTGAAGCAGAGGGCAGCAGGCTTGTAGTGAGCTAGGATACAGGCCTGATGTCATGTTCTTTTAAAGGGATCTGACTCACATGCAGGAAACCACTCAGAAAACCAGAGTAAAAGTCCAACATCAAGTTCTGGTTCCACGTCCTGTCTCGGCTACCCTCTGTCACTGAGCCTGTTCATCTGCACCTGATCCTGTCTGCTCCTGTGCTTGACCGTCTGGCCACACTTCTGAAATCTGTCAGACTCCGAATCTGTCTGGGAGCCTGTTATCGCCTGGAACCCTGGATCCTGTCAGCTGTCTGTTCCTGCCTGATCTGGATCCAGTCTGATCTGTCTGTTCCTGTCTGCCCTGTATCCTGGCTTGGATCGGCTTCCCGCAACTCCTCCGGAGCTGCAGCACCGGGGACACTCTGGGTGACGTGGGCCACGTCAGCTGTCAGCCCATCGGCTGGATTACACCTCCCTCAAGGGGTATGGACTGAACTGCTGAACCAGGTAAGTGACTCACTGAGACCAACTTCTTCAGTCAGATGATCGTGGTCACTTACCTGTGTTTCTCCTACAGAGTGTCAGAGATTGGGCGGTGCCCGGCCCCCCTCCTGCAGTATCCGCGAGCCACAGCTCCACTTTAGTTTTTGTTTTTCATTAAATAGGCGTTTTGAACTTGCCCACTGACTGTCTCCTTGAATACTGGGTCCATCTGTCCGCAGCTCGTGAAGCAGACTGCCACTTAGATTTCCAGGAGAACTTGAACGGTACGTGTGAAGATTTATCCCCTGCTCAGCGTGAAGCTCAAACAATCCTTTCAGCGGGAAAAGGCCAAACATCCAGTTTGCAGGATGACTTCCTGCCGAGAGGCAAAGACAAAAAACAAGGTTAGAACTCAGAGAGACAAAGACTCAGTTAGACTCAGCTAAACTCAGCTTGGCTAGAGTACCCAAAACTGGCAAACACTCTGGCGTCGAGGTAGTGGAAGTCCACCACTTAAGAGTCCTCAGATAATAAGCCAATCATCCGCAGGTGTGTGGAAGGGCCAACGAGAACAGAGTGCCACCTGTTGGTGGAGGGGTAAAAGACAAACAAAACCCAACCCACACAAACTGGATTCCTAACAGTATACCCTACTCAACGACCGCCACCCGGTGGTCTAGAGGAGCCAGACGGCTGAGTAAGGCGGTAGTCCCTCATGAGGGAAGGGTCCAAGATGAACGATCCAGGGACCCAGGAACGATCCTCTGGACCGTAACCCTCCCAGTCCACTAAATATTAGATTAGATTAGATGAACTTTATTGATCTCGCAGCGGAGAAATTCCCTCGTCACATATTGGCATAGAAGGTGCAAACAGGGAGGAAAAGGGTGTATTAAGAATAATAATATAAATATTATAAATATTGCCACCTACGCCCACGAGGACGAGCATCCACAATTCTGTGGACCGTGTGGGCATGGTGGCCATCAATGTCCAAGGGGGGAGGGGGCTCAGTGGGTGGGCACAAGGGACTGGACGAAACAGGCTTGACCTGGGACACGTGGAAGGTGGGGTGAATCTGGAGAGTGGAGGGGAGATGGAGACGGACGGCACGTTCCCCAATGGTTCTTCCACTTCTTATGGACCTATGAACCGTGGGGACATTTTCTTGGACATAGCCTTCAACGGGATATCCCAAGTAGAAAGCCAGACCTTCTGGCCTGGGGGTTAACCCTACCCAATTGAGGCTTTGAATGGGGAGAGTCCTGTTGCAGAGGATATGTTAGCATTGTGGGCGTACTCAACCCACGGGATATACTGGCTCCACTCAGTGGGATTTGAAGCTGAAAGGCATCTGAGGCTGGCCTCCAACTCCTGATTCATATGTTCAACTTGACCATTGGATTGGGGATGGTAGCTGGAACTGAGTGAGACCTTGGCCCCAAGAGCCAGATATGGAAGAACTCTTCCATATCTGTGAGATGAATTGATGGCCTCGATCAGACAGTATGTCTTGTGGGATCCTGTGTAGGCAAAAAACGTGCTTGACCAGGAGTTGGGCTGTTTGCAAAGCTGTAGGGAGCATCCTCATACCAGGGTGAGGCTCAGACTGGTGGGCCTGCTTTACTAAATCCTCAATCTCCCAGATGACTGCGGCTACTGATTAGCTAGGAGGCAGGATGGGAGCAGCAAATTCTGCAGATTAGTCCGAGGCAAACTGCCGTGAGAGGGCACCCGGTTTGACGTTCTGAGTGCCAGGACGGAAGGAAATGGAGAGGTTAAACCGGGAGAAAGGACGGTCAGGACGTCGTTGACCAGCAGGATTGGCGAGGGTTGAGTCTCTTGTCAGACTGAATGTATGACAGATTTTTGTGATCAGTCCAAACCTGAACAGGGTGTGTAGATCCCTCCTGCCAGTATCTCCATTCTTCAAGGGCCAATTTTATAGCTAATAGCTCAAGGTGTCCGACATCATAGTTTCTCTCTGCTGGGGAAGGTCTGCGAGAGAAGAACGCACAGGGGTGTAATTTGTCATCAGAATCAGATATCTGGGAGAGGACAGCTCCAACACTCGAATCAGAGGCGTCAAACTCCACCAGAAACTGTTTGGAGAGATCCGGCTGTATGAGCACAGGAGCATTGGCAAAGAGATTCTTCAAACGGACAAAGGCTGCCTCAGCCTAAGGAGACTAAACAAAAGGGACCTAAGTAGAAGAAAGAGCAGTTAGGGGTAGAGCAGGTTGGCTGTAGTTTCAAATGAATTTACGGTAAAAATGAGCAAAGGCCAGAAAACGGTGAAGCTGTCTTGGGCATGGGCCAGTCCAGAACAGCTCTAATCTTCTCCTCAGTGGGTCTTACCTGTCTGCCCTCAAGGATAAATCCAAGGAAGGAAACTGAAGGTTTATGGAACTAACATTTCTCAGCCTTGACAAAAAGCCTGTTTTCAAGCAGATGCTGTAGAACTTGGCGGACATGGATCCTGTGCTCAGAGAGGTTTTTGGAAAAAATGAGGATATCATCGATGTAGACAGAAACAAAGAAATTCAGAAAATCTCTCAGGACGTCGTTGACCAGGGCCTGGAAGCAAGCAGGAGCGTTAGTTAGACCAAAAGGCATCACCAGACACTCAAAGAGTCCTATGGGAGTTTTGAAGGTGGTTTTCCATCCGTCTCCCTACCTTACTCAGAGAAGGTGATATGCATTTCTGAGGTCCAGCTTAGTGAAGACTGTGGCACCTTGAACGGGTTTAAAAGCAGATGACAACAGGGGCAATGGATATTTTTTCTTGACAGTAATCTGATTCAAACCCTTGTACTCTATACAGGGTCGAAGTGAGCTATCCTTCTTTCCCACAAAGAAAACTCCTGCTCCAAGAGATGATGACGAGGGACGGAAAATGCCTGTAGCCAGGGATTTTTTAATATACTTTTCCATAGCTTAACTTTCTGGCTTGGAGATCTTGGTAAGATGACTGCTGGGCAAAGAAGCTCCAGGAAGCAGGTCAATGGCACAATCGTATGGTCTGTGGGGAGGCAGAGAACAGGCTTTAGATTTGCTAAATTTCTGGGAGAGGTCATGGTAGTCGACTTGAATGGAAGAGAGATCAATGGGATCTGCCTTACTTAATTCTGGTGGTTGAAACCCAGGGGAACAGCAGATCTGAGACAATTAACAGACCAGGAATCAGCATATCTGCTTGTCCAATTTATTGTGGGATTATGAAGCTGGAGGCAATCAAACCCTAAATATTAAGGCAGAGTTAGCTGTAGGAAAAACGTAAAAAGAGTTGTATTCCATGTGATTACCAGACACAGTAAGTTGAATGGGGATTGTCTGGTGGGTTATCTGAGGCAGACGCCTGCCATCCAGGGCAACAACTCTAAGAGGGTTCTGTAGAGGTATGAGTTCAATACCCATCTGTTGAGCAAACGCAGCATCAATAAGGTTTTTTATTTATTAACAGAGAAGCAGGGAGGAGTAGAAAAGGTGAAGTGGGAGAAATCTTCTGGTCCGCAAGTAGCCCGTTTCTACTGGTGGACCCTGGCATTTCCCAAAAGGGGACATAAAGCAACATAATGGCCCACTTCTCCACAGTAAAGACAAACCTTAGCCCCCAAATGGTGTTGTTTCTGCTCTGGGCTTAAGCTAGCACTGCCAATCTGCATAGGTTCGGGTGGAGAAGGGTTAATTAGAAAAATCAGTAGAGAGATTATTTGTAGAATGAGGTTTAGAAGTGGTTGTTCTGGTGCCTCTTTCCTTAGATCGAGCTCGAATCTGATTGTCCAAACGGAATGACAGTTTGAATAACTCCTCGAGAGTCTCTGGTTCGTTAAGGGTGGCTAGCTTGTCCTTAATTGAGTCATTGAGTGCATTAGTGAATACACACATAAGGGCTGTCTTATCCCAGCCCGACGCACCATCACAATGCGGAAATCAATGGCGAAATCAGACACTGATCTCTGTCCCTGTTTTAATTTAAACATTTCACAGGAAACAAGTGTCTTGTCCGAATCCTGGTTAAAAGTTTGTTTGAATTCAGTAATAAATTCCTCATAGGTGCAGCCATAATCAGTGGATGAAGAAAATCTAACCTCGACCCAATCCAGACTTTGTTTAGTAAGATGAGAAATGACATGAGATCTTTGTAGAATCCAGAGGGATCTTACTTGGGGCATGGTTGAACTGAACGATACACTGCATTAGGAAACCATGGAACTTCTTGGGATCTCCATTGAACCTGGGAGGATTAGCCAGCTGACACTCAGAATAGGGGGGAGCAAAAACAGCGTAGTTAGCTAGCCAGCTCACCGGCTGGGCCTGAAGCCTGAAGAGAAAAATGGACAGCATCTGTTAAGTCGGTTACACGACTGATTAATTCAGTTTGCTGATGGACCAGTTCAACCAGAGTGTTGTCATGCCTGGTTAAAGCTGCTTGTTGCTGATTGATGGCTCTCTGAATGGCTTCTGTGGGGTCAACTGTTTGGCCAGAGTGTTCTGTCATGTTCTTTTTAAAAGATCTGACCCACATGCAGGAAACCACTCAGAGAACCAGAGTAAAAGTTCAACAGGTTTATTGAAAAACACGATGCATTGGATCCAGGGTAACTCAGAGAGCTGGTGAACTGGAACTGGAAGTGAGAAGGGAAGTTCAGAGTTAAGTTCATGTCCTGTGGGAACCTTCAACGATGACTTGCAAAAACAAAGATGAAATGGGACTCACGTTTCCTAGAAGGTGTACTTCCCAGAATCCAGTAGGGGTGGGTTATCGGAGAACTTGGTTGACTCGTTGGAGGGTGGACAGGCTTTAATTTGTTTAAGTTGGTTCCTTGAGGAGCAATGGAGCGGACTGCCACTTAGATTTCCAGGAGAACTTGAACGGTACGTGTGGAGATTTATCCCCTGCTCAGTGTGAAGCTCAAACAATCCTTTCAGGGGGAGAAGGCCCAAACATCCAGTTTGCATCCCCTGCTCAATGTGAAGCTGAAAATGATCCTTCCAGGGGAAGAAGGCCAAAGATCCAGTTTGCAGTATGACTTCCTGCCGAGAGGCAAAGACCAAAAACAAGGTTAGAACTCAGAGAGACAAAGACTCAGTTAGGCTCAGCTAAACTCAGCTTGGCTAGAGTACCGAAAATTGGCAAACACTCTGGCGTCGAGGTAGTGGCAGTCCACCACTTGAGAGTCTTCAGATAATGAGCCAACTATCTGCAAGTGTGTGGAAGGGCCAACGAGAACAGAGCGCCACCTGGTGGTGGAGGGGGAAAACACAAACAAAACCCAACCCACACAAACTGGATTCCTTACACTGGAGGTGCTCGATGATGCCGTTTAAGATGAGCTCGCAGCCACAACAGCCAAAGCAGAGGATTATAAGAGAAAAGAAAGATGTGCATTAGTACATAGAACAGCAGTGAATTTTCTTAAATCGATCCTGTCATGCTCATGGTCCAATAAATATATACATAAAATAAGATAAAAATAGGTAATGATAAAAACACAATACCACAATATAAGTACCATTATCGACTAAATAGAAACTTTAGGAAGACGGGAATACCAATGTCTCCACAGCTTAGACTGATATCGGATTGCACTACGTGTGGTATCAGTAAGTGACAAAATAATATTGTTCCCAGATGCATTTAACCTACAAATAAACACATACATTAACTGTCGTAAAACAGCTTGTAGGGTATTGACTCTTGCTGTGACAAACATCTCACTTGCACCGGACCATGTTGGACATTTCAAAAGTACCCGCATAGCATCATTATAGGCCACCTGCAGCCTTTGCAGGTTGATTTTTCTATATGTAGACCAAAGGTGAGCAGTGGACAGAGAGGTACAATATGCATTAAACAGTTCCACTTTGACTTTATCAGTACATGAACCGAATTTACGTGCAAGGGTATTAGCTTGAGCATACAACAATCTACGTTGTCTGCAAATATCTTCATCGTCTGACAGATTTTCTGTGATGATGTGCCCAAGAT
Organism: Cyprinodon variegatus; assembly: GCF_000732505.1. Lineage (NCBI taxonomy): Eukaryota > Metazoa > Chordata > Actinopteri > Cyprinodontiformes > Cyprinodontidae > Cyprinodon > Cyprinodon variegatus. The sequence goes on along the minus strand of NW_015150996.1, from coordinate 7,239 downwards.
ACTTGGTTTTGTTTGTAACACCCAGCACAGTATTTGATAGCAGAAAATCTGGAAACCCAGTACATATATATTCCTGACTCCTACAGATCATTATCACACTTTTAGATGGATTGTACTTTATGTCGTGTTCCAGACCATACTCAGAGCAGATGTTAAGTAGTTGCTGTAACCCAGCAGTACTAGGGCTAAATATTACTAAATCATCTGCATACATCAGGTGATTAAGTACCGAGTCACCAGCCACCAAACAGTGTGACAAGCTCTCAACTTGTGTGACAGTTCATCCAGATACAAGTTAAAGAGAACTGGGGACAAAATCCCACCCTGCCTCACCCCATTACTAACTTTGAATGGAGCCGAGACACATTCCCCCCATTTAATCTGCAGTGTTTCCTGAGTATACCAGTACTTTAAAATACGAACAATATACTCTGGTACTCCTTGTTGTGTCAGTTTTGTGAATAGTTTTCTGTGGTTTACCCTATCAAATGCTTTTGATGCATCCTGGAAAACACATAAACACTGAAGAGTTCTTCTTATTATATTTATAAGTAATCTCTTTTAGAGCATATATACACATATCTGCGCCCAGCCTAGCCTTAAAACCAAACTGGTTATCTGTAGAATTGATAACCTCTAAAATCCTGTCCAGCAGGATTGATTCGATAATTTTTGAAAGAATGCTGGCCAGCGCTATCTGACGGTAATTATCAGAATTGCCAATGTTTCCAGTTTTATCTTTAATGACGGGTACTAACAGGACACTTAAAATAGAGTCAGGTAAAACACCATGAATTCAATTTTAATTTAATTCAGTTTATTTATATAGCGACAAATTCACAACACATGTCATCTCAAGGCACTTTACAGTTCAAACAGATCATACAGTCAAACTGATACAAAGTTTTGTAGCGACAGTGCAGAGGAAAAACTCCCTTTTAACAGGAAGAAACCTCCAGCAGAACCAGGCTCAGTGTGAGTGGCCATCTGCTAAGGCCCACTGGGGTTCAAGGAGACAGAAGCAGAGACACAAAAAGCAGCTGTAAAAGGCGGCCCCGTCCAGGAAACACACAGCCAGGCAGACGAGCTCCGAGCCAGCTCCCATGCCAGAGGACAAAGAGAGCACATCTACTCAGTCACAGTCAGAGAAACAGGACCACACTGGAAAACATGCCGATCTCCAGCATCTATAAACAAGGATGTTGATGGAATCAGCACAGCTGATGTTTCTCTCGAGGATGGCGTCACAGCCAAACAGGAACAGATGAGGCAAAGCTACTCTGAGGAAAATAAGAGAGAGAGCAGAATGTTAGAGATTGAACTAACAGATTCTGCAGAATAGGAGAACAGAGAGAGAATGAAGCAGAATGATGAAATGGGGGTCCCTATGTCCTCCAGAAGTCTAAACCTATAGCAGCAGAACTATAGAGATAGCTCAGGATCTCTAGGAGCTCATTGAAAATAATTATATTTATTGCTTTTACTGATTAACACTAAATTCATCAAATCACCGTAAAC
>NW_015150996.1:4441-5519 GCF_000732505.1 Cyprinodon variegatus | reverse complement strand
TATACATTTTATGTTCAAAGACAGGGCCTGATCTTGGTCTACCTGCCTCTATCCATTACTTAGAAGCCTCTCTAGCTCTATTAAAAAATTCAACCACATGGGTATTCCAACCTGGCCTGATCTTATTTTTCTTTTTTATTTGTTTATGAAAGTGTTTAGTTGATGCAATCAAAACATTAACCATTTCATTATACACAGAACAAATTGATCTAATGTGCTCAGAATTTTTACAATTAGCATCTCTACAGCTAACTGCTTCTCTGGGCAGGTAGATATTCCTGAGTGAGTTATCTGTGCACATCGAATAAGATAGCAGATCCTCCTTTGACAGTGAGCTCCAGTCTAAGTGTAATTTGTTGCTTTCAGAGTACTTTTCTGTCATTGGTAACCACTGTAAATTTATCTGCATCCCAAATGGAATATGATCGGCAGTAGAGAATTCATACAGGATTTTCATGTCAGTCAATGAGGCATGTGCATCTGCTGTGGTTACACAGTAATCCAACCATGAGGTTGTATGCCATGCCTCACTAATATATGTAAAACTATCTGTAGGCTGCAGAACTTTTGTTGAGAGAATTAACCCACTATCCTCACAAAACTGCTTTAAATGAGTACCAAAGATAGATTTACTGTCAGTGATATCAGAGTTCATGCCTCCAATAACAAACACATAAAACATGTGTTATTGTCATGATGGGTTCTGGGAGTAAAGCCCAAAATGCAGAACACACACGGGGAAACTGGGTAAAAGTCCAAAAGAGTTTGTTTAAGTACAGACAAGGATATGACACGGGAATTGGTTCAGACTGGGGAGCGGGTTCACAGGAGATAGTACAGGGACTGGAGTCTGTTGGTAGGTAGAGTACATGAGAGGCTAAGCTCCTAGCTTCAGGCTAGCGTGGCAGTCCTTGATTTGAGCCTCCAGCTCACAGCAGAGAACGAGGGAATACACGAGGGACTCTAGGAAACAGATTCTACGTAGGAACCTCCAGGGAAACTCCACATAGTAGTCTTCGGGTTTCAACCGCGTAGGAATCTTGGGTTGGGCTCACCAGGGCAGATTAGCTGGTTAGTT
>NW_015150996.1:0-2906 GCF_000732505.1 Cyprinodon variegatus | reverse complement strand
ACAGAAAAGTCTCTTGTAGACACAGAAAAGTCTCTTGTAGACACAGCACATCACATTGACTCAGAAGTTGGTTTACAACAACCCGGCAAGCCTTTTCCTCTGCATTATGACACAAGCGCAGGCCATGGCAGTTATATGACTTTAAGAGCCATCTGTTCAGTTTTATTTGGCCTTGGTGCCACAAGCAAAGGAGGCCCCACTCATCTGCATCCCCGGAGGAACGGCACCACTCATACCCACAGCTCCAGCCCTCCGCAGCTCATAAAAACGCCTTACATAAGCTCCCACTGGCCAGAGATCAGGATTGTACATGTCCGCCACTTCATTACACTCAGATGAGGCTTTGAAAGAGACAAACCTGCTATTATCAGAGCTTATTTTCAGACATGTAACTTCACGACCCAGCTGGCCCTGAAGATAGTCAGTTAAAGTCTTTACATCCAGGTCAGGCGAGAATTTAGAAGTAAAAACACTCACCAGTTTTGTTGTCAGTTTTTTATGTTTTTCACTGCCCCTGTGCCCACAATAGCCATACTTTTAGCATTTGTTTTCACTCCAGGTGTAGTGCCGGGTAATCCCGCTTGTCGCTTTCCTCTCCTCACAACAGCACTCCACTTTGGGGATTTCGGTGAATACGTAGTTTGACCAGAGATCTTGCCATCTCCAGGAGCAGCCTCCGTCACCCGATCCGTATTTGCTGCAAGCCAAGCAGCCTGAGTAACTGGCAGGTTTGCAGCATTTGCTTCGGCACATCTGGGCTCACCCTCCTTGCGGTCGCTGTCACTGCGACCATCGCTTCCACGTACGCCACCACCACAGGTGACAGGTGCAGATCCACACCCAACCTGGTCCTCAGGTACCGCATCCGCTGCACAATCCAGGCTGGAAACCCAGCAGTTCACATCTGTTATGATCAGACGAAGGTCCTCACATACGTCCACCTGATGTTGTTTATGTCTTTTTACGCTCCTTTGTGCACTACATTTTGCTGCGTTGTAGTGCACAGGTCAAACAGCACTTTCATGGAGGCCTCTATAGACTCGGTGTCGAAAGTGTTAATAGCCATCAGCACTATTTCATCATGGCTCAAAGTTCTGATATTTACAGCCAAAAAGTTTAAGAGCTCATCCTCCACAATTATTTTGCCATCCACAGTCCTGTAGATCTCAGGTTGTTGTCTTGATCGACATGAAGCTGGGACAACAGAAACTGTTGCTCCGTCAGCCATCTTGCTGTATATGNTTTACAGCCAAAAAGTTTAAGAGCTCATCCTCCACAATTATTTTGCCATCCACAGTCCTGTAGATCTCAGGTTGTTGTCTTGATCGACATGAAGCTGGGACAACAGAAACTGTTGCTCCGTCAGCCATCTTGCTGTATATGTTCACTAGTCCTAGTTATATTCTATTATGAAATGTTTTTTCTTTTTCTCTTTTTTTTATTTATTTTGAGCACTCATATTTACTCCGGTTTGTTGTTTTCTCTTCTTTATTCTGTTACAACACTCAGTCTACTTTTCTCAGTCAGACCTACAACCTCAGCCTATTTGAACAGTATAAAAAGGCCTAATTTTAATACTTAGTCCGGGGACCTACCTCAGCCTATTTAAGTCCTACATTTATTCTCGGTCTATACATTTTCTAAGAGACCTACTAGTTTTTCTCGGTCCAGAGACCTACCTGAGCCTATTAAAGGCCTAGATTTAACCTCGGTCTGCAGACCTACCTTTTAACGTCCAATTTAATTATTATTCTTCATTAAACTTATAAGTATTTTAATACTGCCTACTCTCTCAGCCACCTATAGACAGCAATCCAGTCGTGATTAATCCAACTAGGTGAAGTGTGGAAGAGTCCCCCATCTCCGAATAATGCCTACTAGAAGTAAGAGAGAAACCCAAATGGTTCCAGTGGCTAGCCCTCTTCTTAGTTCACAGAGTACACAAATCTACGATGGACCCTGTTCGTAATGCCAGTTCGTGAAGTTAGGAAGCTTAGACAGAGTCATTTTCTTGCAAAAATAATTTTCAAATTAATTTAACATCCTATCGTAGGGAGATAGGGCTCTATCTGACTGAAGCATTTCAGTACATACATTTTTCTACCTTACACAAACACATTCCCCCCAGGGGAACAAACCCATCCCGTTCATAAAGATCCTCTCTCACAATTGAACATTTGGTTATTCCCAAGAAAAACACTTAAATTTAAAAATGTTAGCCACGGCATGAAGGAGGCTATTCGAACTCATGATTATCTCTCATGACCTTCTTTCATCCTTGTCTAGAGTAGGGAGGCATCTTCTTGCTTGCTCCCTTAACATTACAGCCTAGTGAATGATACAGGATTTCCGTAACATTACTCCTATTCAAAGGTTGTAAGTCCCCTGATGGTTCCCGATAGCCTCCACTCTGGGTTCCCAAGCAAGACCCTTAACTACTGATTAATCCCTGGGCACCATACAATGGCAGCCCATTGCTTCCCAAGGGGATGGGTTAAATGTCGGGGCAAATTTCTCCAATGTAAGATAAATAAAGCTCAAATAATTAATTACAGAGCAAAAGCGCACTGCTCTAACTAACTGGGCAAACACTCCCCAATGAAGCCAAAACTCCCCTAAACACAATTTAAAGCTGAACTGTTTTAAATACAGACATTCTTGCTTTCTGTGTTCGCTACTTTGCATCCTGACATAGCAGCTAACTTGTCTGATTGCCATACTGATCTAGAGATTTAACAGAAGTTGTTCAAATGTCCCTTTGAGCATGCGCACACATGTGTATTACTTTAGGTAGGGTGTTCTGACAGAATGACGGCCTTACGTAAACATATCACCAGAATTATTGACATTTAGGAGGACATCTTATTTAGATGGTCCACCCAGAAAAAGAACATCCTTCAATAAAC
>NW_015150995.1:598089-601257 GCF_000732505.1 Cyprinodon variegatus | reverse complement strand
AGATACAACTTTAAATGCCTTTTCAAATATTTCAAGCATTGTTTTAGCAGCCTCTGTAATCTTTCATCAATAAAAAAATTTACGCATAAGACCACTGAAAAAATAAAATCCACAGTTAAAGCCTTCTCTGATTATTCAGTGTTGCATAAGTAAAATTATTCTTTTAAGTGTCAGTAGGTTATAAGGTGCTATTTGTTAAAAATACCTCAAATTACAAACCATCACTGTTTCTGCTGCAGTTAAAAATATATTCTCCTTTATTTTTAAATAGTAATTGTTTTTACTACTGTTTAATAACTGAGGCACGTAAAAAAACAAGAATATGTAATGTTAGTCTTACATTTATTATGTTGTTAGTCAGAATGCATCGTCTGAAACTGTCAATTATAAAACCCTGCAGGGATAATTATACAAACCCTTTTCTAGCTGAGGAATAATAAATGATGCCATCTGCTGGACTCTGTCACTTAAAGTATTGCTGAATGCCTCACTGTATATGTTTTATTAAAAGCCTTGCATTGTCTCATGGTATTAAAGAGATGTACCTATAATCTCTTATGTTTCTGTCATTTCAGAACTGGATTTATTGCAGTAATTGAATTTGTAACTTGATACTCTCAGATAATTGTTCAATGAAGTTTTTATTGTGAATAAAAAAGTTGTGTTTATTACACCAGTGCTACAGTTTATAACTTTTATAACTTAGTTGTGGAAAACAAAGATATCAAAAGAAGCACATTGCTTTGGCGCAAAACGTGTGGCAACAGGTGTGTCAGATGATTGAGGAAGAGGAAATATACCGTTGCGGCTGTGATGTATCCCTGGCTCTAAAAGGATCCAGAGGAACTAGATCTGAGGTGAATGATGACAGCAAATCATCCACTACATAAGGAAAGGGAGGTTGGACCTCACTGTATAACCCCTCATTAAGCACATTATGCATTATCTTTTCTGACCACCAGATGGCGTTAATTCGTCGCTTTCAACATTATGACGTTTGTAAAGAAGCAGTTTTTTCACAGTAAACACGTTTATGGAATGACAATTTTTTTAATTCTCAACATAGAAACCTTTAACCCAAAATTTATTCTAAATATAAATCTGAATAAAAAAGAGTTTCTTTTTTAGTAATGACGTTGAACCTGGTATTTGACTAATATGTTGACTTTCCCTGCTGGCTTTTGTGAATAATTTGAGAAAGATAAAATATCTTTAATGCTGTTTTATCCATCCATCCATCCATCCATCCATCCATCCATCCATCCATCCATCCATCCATCCATCCATCCATCATTCTTATCCCCACTGGGGTTGCGAGGGGTGCTGATGCCTTTCTCCAGCTGTCAATGGGCAAGGGGTGGGGTATACCAGGGACAGGTCTGTTGATATAACATTTTAAATATAAATGTAATATTTAAAATTTGAGATGTTAGCATTATGTATTTCTTGCTTACCCTCTTTTGCCCTCATGTGTCAGTTTCCTTCCCCTAACTCTCTTCTAGATGCTTCCATCTACACCTGTTCCTCGTCTACTGATTATCCTAGTGTTTGTTCAGTCTCCCATTTATACTCCTCCTCTTTAGTTACTGCTTTCTGGTTCCTCATTGTTTCTTTGCTTCTCATTTGTGTTTTCTTTAACGTCTCCAGGATTTTCGTTTTATGTATTTTGTTTGTGGACATTTGCTTCAGTTGCCACCATTTGGATGATTAAATCTCCAAGAAACCACCTCAGCTTCTGTCTATGGATTTATTTATTTTTTTAGACAAAAGCCCTATGATCATATAGGCCTATTAAAAATACAATAAAGTAAATAAGTAAATATATTGAGATTCACTTCTTTATAGTCATATACACATAAGTGCATGCAACGACGGTCTGTAACACACAGACATCAGTTCTCAGGTGAATATATGCGTTATTAATTAAACTTCACAATAACACTATAAAAATGTTAATTTGGTTATCTGGCAAGAACATGATTCCCTGTGTTTATGTTACATGTGACTCTATTAGCTCCAAAAATACTTTTATGCAAACCACAAGGAAATAATAATAGTATTATACTTTTTAAAAGTTATTGAACAGACAGATTGCTCTCCAGACAATTTAAAGGCACAATTGCAGATAGAGCTATTCACATCGATCAAATAAAGAACACAGGATCAAAATAACACTCTAAAATACTATTGTTACATTAAACTGCTAATAGATTTTAAAGTGCACAGCAGCAGGATGCCCCTAATTTGAGCTACAGGCAGGCTGCCCTGGTTACAGATGTCCAAATGTTCAGGTGTGCTCTGGGGTCATTGAGATAAAGTCTCTCATGAGCCTTGGACAATGTTAAAACATTTATGTCCAAGGAGAAATACATTTGCAGTTATTAAACGAACACATTTCATCATACAAAACTAATTTTGTATTATTTTCTCAGCAGGGAGGCCCTAAAAGGGGTCAGGATACCGGTTCTACCAGAACACGGGCCCCTGTTGGCCTCTGTCTAGAGCTGCCCATGATCAACATATAGCTTTTTGGTAGTAAAAGAATATCTGATTAACAAGCAATCAGTTTAATCAATTTCATTATTTACAAAAACAACAACAAATGGATAGATGGATCTAAAGTACCTATATATATATATATTTTGACAGCAGAAAGTGAATGTAAAAAAATAAATAATTTTACCCAATATCATTTTAATAATTACAATTTATATACCTAGAAATGTTTGCACACTTAACGTCAGCTTGATGTGAATAAATATTTGTATATGTATTGAATATAATAAATTAAAGTTTCTTTTTAAAAAATACAAAAAACAAATTATGACCAGCAACAGTGGGAATATGGTGATATAAAATGTATTTCTGGGCATCTGGAATGTTTATTTTAGAAGGAAAGAACATCACTTTATTAAAAAAGCTTATTTTTACAATGACAAATGGTATTTCAGATATCAGAAATACCTTTTCAAATTAACTAATAAATATCTACACAACCTACCATAACCTGTTATAATCACAACAACATTACTGGGGAAAATTAGTTTATTGGTTGCATGGTAGTGTATCAATGTATTATATTTAAGTAAAATCTCATGGGAGAAAAACCACAACTGTCAGCAGGTGAAGATGGAATATAAAAAGGTAACAGGTAAGACCTGCGCATCA
>NW_015150995.1:588637-598011 GCF_000732505.1 Cyprinodon variegatus | reverse complement strand
TTCTACATCCTGCTTTCTTACTGAGACGGTCCAGTCATCACTGAGTAGTCTGAATAAAACCATAGATGGCTGTACTCTAGATTAGTGACCTAAAGATAGTGTAAAATGTTACCTCCCTTATTGTGCTGTCTTGAATTTTATTCTTTTAGCATGTTGTTGAAGACTTGTTATCTTTTAATGTGTTTTATACTGTATGATGTTACATGTACTGTTTTATCTTCTACTGTATGTTTTCATCTTCTGGGGTTTAATGCTTGCTTTCATTATAAAGCTCCTGAAAGGGGCCATGAAAACCTACCTATACTTACGTATTTTAATTTCACTATATTTTATCAAAGGAGGAACTTTAAACATCTAGACATACTGAATCCAAACCTAACTGACAGTTGTTGTTTTTTTTTTACAGTGTATTAAAAAAAATAATAATAATCAAATTTTACAGCAGATTTATCATCTTTACATTTTCTAAGGGTTCTTTGAATACAAATTATTTTACCCCTATGGAAAATCCATGTGAATCTTGTGTATAGGTTAGGGCAAGGTTTGTGGGACAATTTGCAATAGAAATTGTCAGAAAGTACAGTCTTTATATATTGTATCTATATGTGTCATTCTTATAATGTTCATCTTCCTCATATGACCAAGCCAGTTTCACAATGCTTATATACTACGCACTTTGGTGCATATGGCATATGTCAAAGCAATGGAGGAAATGTATGTCAATGAGGATTCTGCAAAACGTACTACTAACAAGAAAGGTACATCTGACCTAAGAGAGAAAAACACAAATATATATTCTCATTATTTTGCAGTATTGCATAAAATGTATTTGTGAGAATATATTTAATTTGTTAAGGTTCTAGCAGCTCTAAGGAGAGGCTGTATTTGGGTGTTCTGATCTATCTGTGGCTCCTGAATGTGTTCCTGCTGATCAGACTCTACAGCTTTGGTGTTTGTTGTGATTCTGGTTGTAAGTTCTTATCATTTTACTTTAATAAAAAGAAAGACTCAATTATTATTGCAATTGTGATAATAAGGTTTTAGTAGATTCTCTGTGTGACGGATTTGCTTTGACAAACAGAATGATTACTGATCAAATAGGAAATAAAAAAGTCCTCAAATGTCAGTGGTATAATTGCTGTTAATTTGATAGTTGTTTTTTTTAAATTCAAGTTGATAACATATTTCATTAGCCTTTAAAAGAGGTTCTTGTTTCTCTGAACTAATATCTCTGGGTTTTTTTAGCCCTGGATCAAGGCCCTTTGACAGGAGGTCTCTCCAACATCAAAGACAATCTGACTCATCATCTCCAGGCCATCAATGACCAGCTTGCCTTAATGACTGAGCAAAGAGACCTACTGAATTCAAACATTACACAAATGTCTAAACAGCTCATCAGATTTCAGAGTTTGTCCACTCAAGGTAAGGCCTCATTTANTATGCGTTATTAATTAAACTTCACAATAACACTATAAAAATGTTAATTTGGTTATCTGGCAAGAACATGATTCCCTGTGTTTATGTTACATGTGACTCTATTAGCTCCAAAAATACTTTTATGCAAACCACAAGGAAATAATAATAGTATTATACTTTTTAAAAGTTATTGAACAGACAGATTGCTCTCCAGACAATTTAAAGGCACAATTGCAGATAGAGCTATTCACATCGATCAAATAAAGAACACAGGATCAAAATAACACTCTAAAATACTATTGTTACATTAAACTGCTAATAGATTTTAAAGTGCACAGCAGCAGGATGCCCCTAATTTGAGCTACAGGCAGGCTGCCCTGGTTACAGATGTCCAAATGTTCAGGTGTGCTCTGGGGTCATTGAGATAAAGTCTCTCATGAGCCTTGGACAATGTTAAAACATTTATGTCCAAGGAGAAATACATTTGCAGTTATTAAACGAACACATTTCATCATACAAAACTAATTTTGTATTATTTTCTCAGCAGGGAGGCCCTAAAAGGGGTCAGGATACCGGTTCTACCAGAACACGGGCCCCTGTTGGCCTCTGTCTAGAGCTGCCCATGATCAACATATAGCTTTTTGGTAGTAAAAGAATATCTGATTAACAAGCAATCAGTTTAATCAATTTCATTATTTACAAAAACAACAACAAATGGATAGATGGATCTAAAGTACCTATATATATATATATTTTGACAGCAGAAAGTGAATGTAAAAAAATAAATAATTTTACCCAATATCATTTTAATAATTACAATTTATATACCTAGAAATGTTTGCACACTTAACGTCAGCTTGATGTGAATAAATATTTGTATATGTATTGAATATAATAAATTAAAGTTTCTTTTTAAAAAATACAAAAAACAAATTATGACCAGCAACAGTGGGAATATGGTGATATAAAATGTATTTCTGGACATCTGGAATGTTTATTTTAGAAGGAAAGAACATCACTTTATTAAAAAAGCTTATTTTTACAATGACAAATGGTATTTCAGATATCAGAAATACCTTTTCAAATTAACTAATAAATATCTACACAACCTACCATAACCTGTTATAATCACAACAACATTACTGGGGAAAATTAGTTTATTGGTTGCATGGTAGTGTATCAATGTATTATATTTAAGTAAAATCTCATGGGAGAAAAACCACAACTGTCAGCAGGTGAAGATGGAACACAAAAAGGTAACAGGTAAAACCTGCGCATCATCTCATGGGGTTCCTTCTAAATTTGATCCATTTTATAATACTGTTATCACACACCAATCTGTTCTCACCAATATTAATTGATTATAAATACCTGTTAAAGAAGTAAATGTTGCCAATGTGAGGACGGATGAGGTTGTGGATGTATGTGATGGATTGGGAGATAAAAGGGTAGCGCTCATGAAGATAACTTTCTGAATATGAAAGGTACGTGGTCTAAAAACCCTCTCCCAATAATTATTATATTTTTAGTGAAGTATTGCAGCTCATTCTTTAATTGTATCCTCGTGAAAACATGCAATGTTTTTATTTTAACACCTAATGTGTCAAAAGGGCTGGGTAAATGATTTCCGTTTTATTGTTTGCAAAAAAAAAATTTGATTGATTGCACAACTACGACAGAACTCTGCTTATCAAATGAGGAAATAAAACAACTTATTGGCTTTAAGGAGGGTGGAGACAGAGGACACTGAGTTTACTGAACAACACCTGCTTCCGACCAGTTTAGCTCTGGGAAGAATGTTGCTATGGTAACAGAAACAGAGGTTGAGTAAAATCTCTTGATGAAACGGAAAACTTTCCCTCATTCCTGTAAACATGCTTTGTGGCTCAAGTCTGGAACCCAAAACCAAATCATGGAGAAGCAGTTTTTAATGTTCCAGTGTGTTTCAGATTAAGTATGTTCCACTAATCTGGAACACACTTCCAAAAAACTGTGAAAGTTCTTAAACCCTAAGTTGCTCTAACTGGAGACTTGAAACATATTTGCTTATAGTAACCTTTGACTAGCCTGCCAAGCCAGAGTAATATATTCTCTGTACACAGCATGTACAGCAAATCAGTCTGGTAAGGTCTAAGCCCCATTTTAAAGGCAGGACTAGCAGTCAGTGGAAACAGTTTAGAAATAACCACATAAGTACCGATGCAAAAAAAAAAAAAAAAAATGTTTATAAAGTAAAGCTCTTATGAAGAAAGTTCTTACAGCAGTCACACCTACTTCTACATCCTGCTTTCTTACTGAGATGGTCCAGTTATCATTGAGTAATCTGAATAAAACCATAGATGGCTGTACTCTAGATTAGTGACCTGATGAAAGTGTAAAAAGTTACCTCCCTTCTTGTGCTGTCTTGAATTTGATTCTTTTAGCATGTTGTTGAAGACTTGTTATCTTTTAATGTGTTTTATAACGTATGGTGTTATATGTACTGTTTTATCTTCTACTGTATGTTTTCATCTTCTGGGGTTTAATGCTTGCTTTTATTGTAAAGCTTCTGAAAGGGGCCATGAAAACCTACCTATACTTACTTCTTTTAATTTCACTATATTTTATCAAAGGAGGAACTTTAAACATCTAGACATACTGTATCCAAACCTAACTGACAGTTGTTGTTTTACAGTGTAATAAAAAAAAATAATCAAATTTTACAGCAGATTTAGCATCTTTACATCTACTAAGGGTTCTTTAAATACAAATTATTTAACCCCTATGGAAAATCCATGTGAATCTTGTGTATAGGTTAGGGCTAGGTTTGTGGGACAATTTGCAATAGAAATGGTCAGAAAGTAGAGTCTTTATATATTGTATCTATATGTGTCATTCTTACAATGTTCAACTTCCTCATATGACCAAGCCAGTTTCACAATGCCTATATACTACGCACTTTGGTGCATACGGCATATGTCAAAGCAATGGAGGAAATGTATACCAATGAGGATTCTGCAAAACGTACTACTAACAAGAAAGGTACGTCTGACCTAAGAGAGAAAAACACAAATATATATTCTCATTATTTTGCAGTATTGCATAAAATGTATTTGTAAGAATATATTTTATTTGTTAAGGTTCTAGCAGCTCTAAGGAGAGGCTGTATTTGGGTGTTCTGATCTATCTGTGGCTCCTGAATGTGTTTCTGCTGATCAGACTCTACAGCTTTGGTGTTTGTTGTAAGTCTGGTTGTAAATTCTTATCATTTTACTTTAATAAAAAGAAATACTTTAAATATATTATTGCAATTGTGTATAAGGTTTTAGTAGATTTTCTGTGTGACAGATTTGCTTTGACAAGCCATTTCAGAATGATTGCTGATCAAATAGGAAATAAAAAAGTCAGCAAATTTCAGTGGTATAGTTGCTGTTAATGTGATAGTTTTTTTTTTTTTTATAAATTCAAGTTTGATAAAATATTTAATTAGCCTTAAAAAGAGGTTATTGTTTCTCTGAACTAATATCTCTGGGGGTTTTTTAGTCAAGGATCAAGGCCCTTTGACAGGAGGTCTCTCCAACATCAAAGACAATCTGACTCATCATCTCCAGGCCATCAATGACCAGCTTGCCTTAATGACTGAACAAAGAGACCTACTGAATTCAAACATTACACAAATGTCTAAACAGCTCATCAGATTTCAGAGTTTGTCCACTCAAGGTAAGGCCTCATTTATAAATTAGTTTTGGGGGGGTTGAGTTGACATCCCTGCCTGCAGCCCTTTTTTTTTCTATCTACATCTCATCTTATCTCACTTCACACTCAACTTTTAAATCAGTTTATCTCTTTCATTGCCAATAGCAAGAATATTGACAGTTATCTTTTTGGATGTTATTTTTAGAGAAGAAATGTCCGAAAGGATGGAACATGTTCGGGCATTCCTGTTACTTCTTCTCTACAAACCCTGGCTCTTGGGAGGAGGGCAGAAATGACTGCAAAAACAGAGGAGGAGATCTGGTGGTGATAGATGATGCTAATGAACAGGTAATGAGGTTGGTTGGGAAAGCTACATATAAAGTTTGAATTTTCCAGTCAGATTCAATCTCCCTCCGTTAACCAGGCAATAATGGCTCAAACAGTATCCTATTTATATGGGAGAAGCTCAATAAGGTTACATAACAAAGTTTTCCAAAGAAAAACAAACTGCATCCTGTTCATATAAAATTTCTTTTTTTTTTTTGTTTTACACTTTATTTGCTCAGTTTACCTGTAAATAAAACCCCTCTGCATATATTCAACAGAACAACACCATATAACCAGAAATGTAATACAGTAGTCCACAGTGGCACAATGTGAAATCAAGGTATTATGGGGATAAGCCAATTTACAGCTCACAGCAAAACTGTGAAATAATGAAGGAAAGTTCAAGATACAATGTAGAAAAAATGTGTTTCCAAGAGGGAGAATATTCAAAAAGTGTTTGAAATTAATTTCCACAAGGTCTCATCATTTACCAAGATACAGCATTTTGATGTGTTTCACTTTGCATTCATTCCAAGGAAAATGTTTTAGTCTAGGTGTTTTTTATTATTCAACTGATATACATGAGAGCTGTAAGGCAATTAAAATAAATATCTAGTTAATTAGATAATTTTAAAGTAATTAATCTAATTAATCACATTTTTATTTCATATCTGCTTAAGCAGCCATGGGGAACAATGGAATCTCGAGGCAGCAGCACCTACTGTAGAGTCAAAAGCTGCATATGTCAGTTGGAAACAATATTTCTTTTTTGTAATTTATCTTTAGTTTTTGAAAGGATTTTGGACTGCATCACTTAGCCTACTACAAACTGATATATATCTCAATAAAATGGCTATGTTTTAACAATACTAGGTTTTTAATGTGAAGATCTTTTTATTATTTCAAAACTGAATGTATGAAAATTATATTTTCATTGATCTGATGTCGCATGACTATATGCTGCAGGGGGTGAAATCCCCTGTTGTTGGCAACCACAGATGAACAAGATGGTGGAAGGCTAATGCTTAGCAGATCACTCACCCTGCACTTCATACTGTTATACTGACAATATGCTGCCGTTTTCGGAACATTTAGTCCCATTGTCAAAGCAAACAAAATACAAGTTTTTGTGGTATGACTGTTTGTTTTTCAACACACACACACAATTACTAATGTAACTACATACATAAATATACTTTATCATAACTGCAAAAACATATTGTCAATAAAACCAGATTAGGATATTTAGCACTGATGTAGGGCCTTTGAATAAACTGGTGTATGCAATTTTTCAACTGGGTTTTAAATGTTTAGCCAACATGCAGAAGCAAAAACTCAGAGGCTGGGAAAAAGTTTAAAAGTTTATTGAAAGGTGGGATGCTCAGAGAGACCAAACAATGGTTTTCACAGCTTGGGGGATATCCAGTGGTCTGCTGAACTGGAAGCGGAAACTCTAGGAGGAGATCAGAGTGGTGAGTTCTAGGTCCTGTAGAGTCATATGTTTTCCTTGTGAGAAAGTGTGCCTTTTCTCTTTTCCTGAATAGGAGTGAATACTTAGAAGCTTTGTTCTAAGATGAAAGGAAGTTTTCCCCTAGTGGATAAGCTTCTAAGTATTCACTCCTATTCAGGAAAAGAGAAAAGGCACACTTTCTCACAAGGAAAACATATGACTCAACAGTCCATAGGAAAAAACTGGTCAATACTGAATAAAAGCCAGATAAGGACTCACTGTAGAGGTTTGTGGTTGCTCCTTTGTTCCTGTTTGTGGGGGGGCTTGTTCAGTTTAAGAGATTACTTGCTGGAGGGCGGACAGGCAGACTAATGGTGGTCAAGAGGAGCAGCGGAGCAGACTTTCACAAGCTTTCCTGAAGTGGACTGTGTACTGATCTGGTGAATAGTTTCTTTCTCTCAGAGAGACGAACGAATTCCTACCAAGGCTTGAAGGTCCAGCTTTATCCAGTTGATCAGGATATAATCCTGCCGGAGACCACAAGAGAGACAAAGGGTTAGAACTAGAGGACTCAGAGAAACGAAAACTCAAAGGTTAGACTTGGCTAAACTCAGAGGGGCTAGAGTACCCAATACGGGCAAACACTCTGGTGAGGGGATGGTGACAGTCCGCTGCTCATATACTCCTAAGATGGTAATGACCAGCGAGCTGCAGGTGTGGGTAGTAGAAACCAGGAAGAAGCCCTCCAGGCCAACAGAGAAACAATGGCACCATCTGGTGGATGCATGGAGACACTAAAAAAAAAGAACACAAAAACAACCCCCACAAACAGGAACCCTAACAGTAACCTCTCAGTATAAGGTACAAGGTTGCCCATCACTTTGCTAAAGGTGCCGAAATAAATAATTTGAATTCTATGATTACAAAAATTGTATTGCATGGCTAAACATTCTGCCTGTGATGGCTCTTCTCTTTCATCTACCACATTCAGCGAGCATGAGTAGGGGAAGTGTGCTCACAATAGCATTAACAGGTCTAGGTACATAATTTCGCCTATTGGTTTTGCATTTAAATGATATGTCAAGCTGGAGCAGCTTCAGGAATAAAATAATTTCTTTTTACAATAATTACAAATCAACTTGCTGTGGTTTACAGTCCTGTCTTCGTTCTTTTTCATTTCTTCTTCTGTTTTGGCAGTTGGCAACAGCTTTAGGTACATTACTGCCTCCCAGTGCTGGGTCATTCAGTGGCCCAAATTTAAAATGCATGAGCATTGAATTGGCATTCTGATTTAATCATGAGTAATTATTATAACGCATTCATTTGCAGTGTAATTAATTCATAAAATTAGCCCTTCAAATTCACAGCCATGATAAAAATGTTTCTTATCTTGAAACTCTTTCCCTGTTTGTATTTGGTAGAAATATTGATTTTTTTTTTTCATGCTCTGTTATGAAGTTAGTTCCACGGTACTGCAAAGAAGATGACACACATCTACTCATCATGCTTGGTGCAGGAATAAAAAAAAAATTATATCAACACATTATTGGGAAAGAAAAAACAATAAGGCCAAATGTTTATATTGCCTTATTGTTTCATCATTAAATTATTTTTATAATTTATTCTATAGGCATATAATGTGACTGTTCCCCTTTAAAGCCCAGAAGTTCTCAATCTCTATCTTTAAACTGTTAAACACTTTTGCGAGAAAGAAGAACCTTTTTAGCAACAAAAACTGAAGTGCCTTTTCTAAAGCTAACATGTCCCCAAAGACTGAGGATTGGCACCTTCTGTCATGTTTGATCCCAACACCTTCATACTGATACATTAACTGCTATAACTCTATTTTTTTATTTTTTTGACCTATTGACCACAACATGGACACATTCAAGGCTATCTTAGAAATATTAATCTAATGAAAATGAGCACAAATTGTACTGCAGAAAATAGAGTTGTGATGTTTTAGGTACTTGCTCAAGAATAATGCTTTTCTTTTGAAGCTGGTTGACTTTTTATTAAAAAAAGTTTTTCTACTTTTGCATTTTTTATTACAATATGTTAATAAGAAACCTACATTGCTGTACTGAAAATCAAAACATATTGTTCTTTTTGCATGTGACAGAGATTTGTTTCTACATTCGCTAATAAAGCAGCATGGATTGGTTTGAATGATAAAGTCACTGAGGGATCCTGGAAGTGGGTTGATGAAACTTCCCTATACCTGGCGTAAGTCTCTCACTATTTGCTTAATAATTGCACATTTTTGTTGTTTCTGTTGTACTTTGAAAAGGTATATTTGTGAATTCCAAAGAATGACACGGTTTGTATTAAGGAAGATAAATAAGGTACAAAGGGTTCAAAAAAATGAATGGTTAAACTGATCATTCTTAAATTCAAGTGGTGAGAAATGAAATGATAATCCGTTTATACACTTAGATACTGGAAAACAGGACAAGGAAATAAAAACAAGAACTAAAGTTCTAATATACTTCTAATATACTTCTAA
>NW_015150995.1:585453-588270 GCF_000732505.1 Cyprinodon variegatus | reverse complement strand
GCTGGAGGGCGGACAGGCAGACTAATGGTGGTCAAGAGGAGCAGCGGAGCAGAATTTCACAAGCTTTCCTGAAGTGGACTGTGTACTGATCTGGTGAATAGTTTCTTTCTCTCAGAGAGACAAATTAATTCCTACCAAGGCTTGAAGGTCCAGTTTTATCCAGTTGATCAGGAGATAATCCTGCCGGAGACCACAAGAGAGACAAAGGGTTAGAACTAGAGGACTCATAGAAACGAAAACTCAAAGGTTAGACTTGGCTAAACTCAGAGGGGCTAGAGTACCCAATACTGGCAAACACTCTGGTTAGGGGATGGTGACAGTCTGCTGCTCATATACTCCTAAGATGGTAATGACCAGCGAGCTGCAGGTGTGGGTAGTAGAAACCAGGAAGAAGCCCTCCAGGCCAACAGAGAAACAATGGCACCATCTGGTGGATGCACGGAGACACTAAAAAAAAAAAGAACACAAAAACAACCCCCACAAACAGGAACCCTAACAGTAACCTTGCAGTATAATGGTCAAGGTTGCCCATCACTTTGCTAAAGGTGCTGAAATGAGTAATTTGAATTCTATGATTACAAAATTTGTAGAGCATGGCTAAACATTCTGCCTGTGATGGCTCTTCTCATTCATCTACCACATTCAGCGAGCATGAGTAGGGGAAGTGTGCTCACAATAGCATTAACAGGTCTAGGTACATAATTTCGCCTATTGGTTTAGCATTTAAATGATATGTCAAGCTGGAGCAGCTTCAGGAATAAAATAATTTATTTTTACAATAATTACAAATCAACTTGCCATGGTTTACAGTCCTGTCTTCGTTCTTTTTCATTTCTTCTTCTGTTTCGGCAGTTGGCAACAGCTTTAGGTACATTACTGCCTCCCAGTGACGGGTCATTCAGTGGCCCAAATTTAAAATGCATGAGCATTGAATTGGCACTCTGAANAAATGTCCGAAAGGATGGAATATGTACGGGCATTCCTGTTACTTCCTCTCTACAAACCCTGGCTCTTGGGAGGAGGGCAGAAATGACTGCAAAAACAGAGGAGGAGATCTGGTGGTGATAGATGATGCTAATGAACAGGTAATGAGGTTGGTTGGGAAAGCTACATATAAAGTTTGAATTTTCCAGTCAGATTCAATCTCCCTGTGTTAACCAGGCCAATAATGGCTCAAACAGCATCCTATTTATATAGGAGAAGCTCAATAAGGTTACATAACAAAGTTTTCCAAAGAAAAACAAACTGCATCCTGTTCACATATAATTTCTTTTTTTTGTTTTACACTTTATTTGCTCAGTTTACCTGTAAATAAACCCCCTCTGCATATATTCAACAGAACAACACCATATGACCAGAAATGTAACAGTCCACAGTGGCACGATGTGAAATCAAGGAATTATGGGGTTAAGCCAATTTACAGCTCACAGCAAAACTGTGAAATAATGAAGGAAAGTTCAAGATATAATGTAGAAAAAATGTGTTTCCAAGAGGGAGAATATTCAAAAAGTGTTTGAAATTAATTTCCACAAGGTCTCATCATTTACCAAGATACAGCATTTTGATGTGTTTCACTTTGCATTCATTCCAAGGAAAATGTTTTAGTCTAGGTGTTTTTTAATATTCAACTGATATACACGAGAGCTGTAAGGCAATTAAAATAAATATCTAGTTAATTAGATAATTTTAAATTAATTAATCTAATTAATCACATTTTTATTTCATATCTGCTTAAGCAGTCATGGGGAACAATGGAATCTCGAGGCAGCAGCACCTACTGTAGAGTCAAAACCTGCATATGCCAGTTGGAAACAATATTTCTTTTTTGTAATTTATCTTTAGTTTTTGAAAGGACTTTGGACTGCATCACTTACAAACTGATATATATCGCAATAAAATGGCTATGTTTTAACAATACTAGGTTTTTAATGTGAAGATTTTTTTATTATTTCAAAACTGAATGTATGAAAATTATATTTTCATTGATCTGATGTTGCATGACTATATGCTGCAGGGGGTGAAAATCACCTGTTGTTGGCAACCACAGATGAACAAGATGGTGGAAGGCTAATGCTTAGCAGATCACTCACCCTGCACTGTTATACTGACAATATGCTGCCGTTTTCGGAACATTTAGTCCCATTGTCAAAGCAAACAAAACTACAAGTTTTTGCGGTATGACTGTTTGTTTTTCAACACATACACACATTTACTAATGTAACTACATACATAAATACACTTTATCATAACTGCAAAAACATATTGTCAATAAAACCAGATTAGGATATTTAGCACTGATGTAGGGCCTTTGAATAAACTGGTGTATGCAATTTTTCAACTGGGATCTGTTGGTTTCCAACTGACATTACCCGTTTCGAACTGGCCTATGCCACTTTATAAAACTTGCATGCCAGATAACACTTTTGGCTCACTCTGTCACTCCCTCAAGTGCCACAGTCCTTTTAGTTTTCTATGCAACCAGCTCCAACACAGCCTATTGAATTCTGAATGGTGTGTCGGGGTAGAGAAACTAGGTAACTGACATGATGGGTTTTAAATGTTTAGCCAACATGCAGAAGCAAAAACTCAGAGGCTGGGAAAAAGTTTAAAAGTTTATTGAAAGGTGGCAAAACAATGGTTTTCACAGCTTGGGGGATATCCAGTGGTCTGTTGAACTGGAAGCGGAAACTCTAGGAGGAGATCAGAGTGGTGAGTTCTAGGTCCTGTAGAGTCATATGTTTTCCTTGTGAGAAAGTGTGCCTTTTCTCTTTTCCTGAATAGGAGTGGATACTTAGAAGCTTTGTTCTAAGATGAAAG
>NW_015150995.1:580784-582156 GCF_000732505.1 Cyprinodon variegatus | reverse complement strand
CTTCTAATATACTTCTAATATACTTCTAGTTCTAGTATACCACCTACTGTTCTTTTACATTTCAGCTTCCTGTTACAGACAGCATGTGAAATTCCACCCAGCTTGCTTCACAGAGTCACAGTCGTGGTTAAGACCAAATTTAGCAGGGCCAAGTGCCAGTGGTTTTTTATTTTTTTTTATTGGGGCACCACATGAAAAAAAAATAAAATAAAAGAAAGCTATGGCTCATTGTTTTAAATTTCAAGGAAATCAAAAACCATCTGCAGCTTTGGAAACAGAAATAGCTGATAAAAACCGTGACCATGCCTCAATATGATCAAAGTTTCGCAACACCAGCCGTTAAGTACCTCCTAAACACCCCTCTGCATAGGGATAACATTAAAAATCCCTTGCTCCTATTACATCTTTGTGTTTAATCTGAACTTAGTGTAGTAAGTATTATGGTTATTTGTGTAATACAATATCTCAACACATTAACAAGGGAAATATACACTTAAACATTAAATTATCCTTAGATCTCGAGCTACTGTTTAAAATTTCGATTTTTTTAACCGAGTGTCATGGTTGGTTTAGGAAATAAACCTACATGCAGAACACCACTGGAGACTGGGTAAAAGTTCAACAGAGTTTATTAAAGATTTGAACAAGAAAATATGAACTGGATTCTGGAAACAGGTCCGGGCAGGATTCTCAGGCGTCTGCAGAGACGGATAGTTTGATTAGCCAGGTTTACTGATTAGTAGTTGAGTTAGCTGATATTTCTGAAAATACCTTGACAAGATTCAGGCTTTCTTCTCTGAGAGAGGGAACCGGTTGGGTCCAGAGACTATGGTTCAGCAGAGTGCTCAACAGCTGCAGCGTCTTGCTTCTGATTGTTAGTGTCAGACCTTGGGTTGAGTAATGGCTCTTTCCCAGAGAGCAGCAGGTGGATTCCAAAGTGAGATCTTCAGGTTTGGCTCTCTAGGACAGGCAGGCAGGTAACAGGCTAAGCTCATCCAGAGCTTCACACGAGAGAGAGGTTTCCTAGGAGCGAGAAGACAGAGGCAGGTTAGAGTTGGGTTTCTCTAAGGCAAAGGTTCTAGTAGTATCAGAGGCTCAGGTTCGCTAACCAAACTTGGTCAACACTGTGGCGTTGAAGGAAGGTCTGGCAGCTGCTTATATAGGCAGGTCTCCTGATTGGCTGATGAGCGTCAGCTGTGCAGGAGGGCTCCAGCCCAGGAGATCCACAGCGCACTCTGCTGGAGAAGGTGGAGAATCTCCAGATCCCAACACCGAGGAACAGAAGTTAACACCTTGTTCTTCCCAACATCTGTTCTTGTCCATATACTTACTTACTTACTTGTAGCAACAGTAAGGTAAGAGGAAAAAAAAT
>NW_015150995.1:577664-579379 GCF_000732505.1 Cyprinodon variegatus | reverse complement strand
ATGTTTTGGATTTCTTATTATGTGTGGATTGCATGGATTGTCACCAGCATCTGGTCAAAATGTCACGTTAATAGCACCTCAAGAAATATATTTATTGAGAAAAATGGTGGCATGTATTGAATACTTATTTCACCCTGGTATATTATTGACTTCATTAAAGTCATACAAAGGGAAAAGGGAATAACTGGACAAAACACGTCATTTCAATGTGCTGTAAAACACTAATATCATAATAAATCCTATCTTTCAATAATCTTTTAGGAACTGGGAGGAGGATCAGCCTGATAACGGTGGAGGAGACCCAGAGTGGGGGGAGGAGGACTGTATACATGTCAGAGATGATAACAAGGCATCTTGGAATGATCTTTCATGTGAAATTTCTTTGTTCTGGATCTGTGAAAAAGTACCAACATTAAGTGAATAAAGCTTTTTTTTTTCTTGTTTAAATAAATGAAACTCTCCAACAAATTCTTAACCCTCTTCTAATTTAATAGCTAAGTAAAATGAAAAACAACCTGCTTTTTCTCTCCAATGGATGATAAAAAGCATTGACTGCTTTGATTTCAGGCGAACTGAAAGAACCGTGTGGCACAAATAAAAGATATTAAGATTATTATCATTGCAAGGGGGTTGATTGCATATCACTAAAGGTCATTAGGTGACAGTGTGACACGCTACTGCTGAGGTTGCCAATTCATCACAGCTCAACATAGAGACAGAGCAGATAACCATGCTCATATGCAGTGCACAGACACACACACACACACACACAAAGGATGAAATGCCTTGACAGCAAAGCATTATGCATTAGAATGTGTGAAATGTGTCAACCCTAAAGCTATAAATCATTTCATTTGGAGGTCATTCGAAGCTTCAAATGTATGTCAACCCTAACATAGGTTGTGTGGAGGTTTTAGAGGACCCAAATCCATAGACGGAAGCTGAGGTGGTTTCTTGGAGATTTAATCACCCAAATGGTGGCAATTGAAGCAAATGTCCACAAACAAAATACATAAAACCAAATTTCTGGAGACGTTAAAGAAAACACAAATGAGAAGCAAAGAAATAATGAGGAACCAGCAAACAGTAACTGAAGAGGAGGAGTATAAATGGGAGACTGAACAAACACTAGGATAATCAGTAGACGAGGAACAGGTGTAGATGGAAGCATCTAGAAGAGAGTTAGGGGAAGGAAACTGACACATGAGGGCAAAAGAGGGTAAGCAAGAAATACATAAGAACTCAAATACAATAAAAAAAATAGAACAACACAAAATTAAATAAAATCAATGAAAACTCAAAAAAAGAAAACTTAAACAGAACCAAAACCATGACAAATAGCCCTTTCTCTCGCTTACCAGAATATGAGCAACCTGCACCTCTGTGGTCCTGTTTGATGACTGTTGCTTTGCTTAGTTTAAAATCTACATAAAAAAATCTGTCAAAAAAGGACATTAAAAAACATTTATGCATGTCTTATATGCTAACATCTCAAATTTTAAATATTACATTTATATTTAAAATGTTATATCAACCGACCTGTCCAGGGTATACCCCACCCCTTGCCCATTGACAGCTGGAGAAAGGCACCAGCACCCCTCGCGACCCCAGTGGGGATAAGAATGACAGAAAATGGATGGATGGATGGATGGATGGATGGATGGATGGATGGATGGATGGATGGATGGATGGATGGATGGATGGATGGATGGATG
>NW_015150995.1:575409-576916 GCF_000732505.1 Cyprinodon variegatus | reverse complement strand
ATGGATGGATGGATGGATGGATGGATGGATGAAACAGCATTAAAGATATTTTATCTTTCTCAAATTATTCACAAAAGAGATCTGCAGCCAGCAGGGAAAGTCAACATATTAGTCAAATACCAGGTTCAAAGTCATCACTAAAAAAGAAACTCTTTTTTATTCAGATTTATAATTAGTATACATTTTGGGTGAAAGGTTTCTACGTTGAGAATTTTAAAAATTGTCATTCCATAAACGTGTGTACTGTGAAAAAACTGCTTCTTTACAAACGTCATAATGTTGAAAGCGACGTATTATCGCCATCTGGTGGTCAGAGAAGATAATGCATGATGTGCTTAATGAGGGGTTATACAGTGAGGTCCAACCACCCTTTCCTTATGTACAGTAGTGGATGATCTGCTGTTATCATTCACCTCTGATCCAGTTACTGTGGATCCTTTTGGAGTCAGGGATACATCACAGCCGCAACGGTTTATTTCCTCTTCCTCAATCATCTGACACACCTGTTGCCACAGGTTTTGCGCCAAAGCAATGTGCTTCTTTTGATATCTTTGTTTTCCACAACTAAGTTATAAAAGTTATAAACTGTGCAGCACTGGTGTAATAAAAACTAAACTTTTTTTCACAATGAAAACTTCATTGAACAATTATCTAAGAGTATCAAGTTACAAATTCAATTACTGCAATAAATCCAGTTCTAAAATGACAGAAACATAAGAGATTATAGGTACATCTCTTTAATACCATGAGACAATGCAAGGCTTTTAATAAAACATATCCAGTGAGGCATTCAGCAATACTTTAAGTGACAGAGTCCAGCAGATGGCATCATTTATTATTCCTCAGCTAGAAAAGGGTTTGTATAATTACCCCTGCAGGGTTTTATAATGGAAAGTTTCAGACGATGCATTCTGACTAACAACATAATAAATGTAAGACTAACATGACATATTCTTGTTTTTTCATGTGCCTCAGTTATTAAACAGTAGTAAAAACAATTACTATTTAAAAATAAAGGAAAATATATTTTTAACTGCAGCAGAAACAGTGATGGTTTGTAATTTGAGGTATTTTTAACAAATAGCACCTTATAACCTACTGACACTTAAAAGAATAATTTTACTTATGCAACACTGAATAATCAGAGAAGGCTTTAACTGTGGATTTTATTTTTTCAGTGGTCTTATGCGTAAATTTTTTTATTGATGAAAGATTACAGAGGCTGCTAAAACAATGCTTGAAATATTTGAAAAGGCATTTAAAGTTGTATCTTTTTAGTTACAGGCACAGTATAATTCAAAATGGAATTATGACCTTTATTGTAAAGCAGCTTAGACTGTGAAATGATTTGCTTTTTCACAGATCCAGTTCAGAAGATAAGAACATGGAAGGTCATTCCATCCTTCACCAGTTCTAATGTGAGCACAATCCTCCTCTTTGGCTCCATAGTCTTTGCCACCATTATCAGGCTGATTGTCCACCCAGAAACTGAACATTTTGTGGAAAA
>NW_015150995.1:569980-571735 GCF_000732505.1 Cyprinodon variegatus | reverse complement strand
CAGCTAAGGACTTACTCTGTTTGAGCCTCTTCAGCTCTTCAGTCTTGTTAGCGAGGGCGGCATTCAGCCAGTCTCTCTCTTCAGTCATGGAGGAAAGCTTGGTGGATAAATCTGCTGCCAAACTGCTATGTCTGAGATCTAAAATGAATAGATATACATGGTAATCCAGCATAAAAAAAAAGTGGATGCATTGTTTGAACTGAGGTCCCACTGAAGAATATAAACCAGCTGTTGTTTTTCTTTAAAAAAAAATCTGATTAAAAAAGAACATGTGATAAAAAGAGAAATCCCATGAAGATAACACTTTTTTCACTGAAACATTTGTTCCTTTTAGTAAAATTATTATTGAATTGAAATAATACAGTAACACGCTAGGCATTAACTGATTAAGGGTACAGAGTTATACCGTATAACTTTTTAACATATTTGTTCTTTTGGTTTATTATAATTATTTTTTTATTTTTTATTTTTTTTAGCTCCAGCCATTTAAAATAGTTACAAAACTCCAGTTTTGCAGTGGAGAAAAGTTGTTAAAATAAGTACAGAAGATCATTTTCCCCATTATTCTACAGTTTGACAAATAGGACGAAAATATGAAAAAAGTTAAATTTGATTTAATTTTAATTTTTAGGTAGTGCATAAATACCTGGTTTCATGTTTCATGTCTTTTTTTTTTTTTCTTTGTTAGATTTTGGGGTAAATACAGTGGGACCATGGTATTTTAACCATGTTTTTGTATATAAGAACACTAAACTGTTCCATAGATAGATCAGACTTCCCAAGTATTGGATATGTTGGGTGTGTTCTTCCTATAGTTACATCAGATCATCAGACTCACAAAGGTAGACGAATCCAGCCACCAGAACAGCAATTATTAGCACCAAAATGATGATGATGATGATAACCCACAGACAGGTTGACTTTTTAGAGTTGTTTGAACCTTTAGAAATAAGACACAAGAATAAAAAATGTTGCCAGGAACAGAAACAACAAAACACAAAGACAATTCTTACCTTCTAGGATTTTTCTGGAGGCATTGGGGGCAGGTTTAATAGGTCTGGTATTAAAATAGACATTTTCCATCATCTGGGGAGGTGATGCGCTTTTGCTTTATTGTCAGATCTGCAGCATTTGCATTGAGGAAGAAATACATACTGATTGTTTGAGGAAGTTGCATATGCCAATGGTGACAAAGCCTGTCTTCTGAAACAGTTTGAAGGCACATTTCCTGAACAGTTAAAATGTGTGATATTGTTTCTCACCATAGTAGTTACTGAAAACTGTTACGCAATTCTCTGTTTGCTTTGACTACATCTGCTGCACTTACATGCTTTTTTTTTTGCCTTTTAACAGCAAATCATGAAAAGAAGAAGAGAAAAAGGATCTTGATCTGCAAAGAATACACACAAAATTTTCGTTCTCAGTTCCTAAAAGAGTTTGATGACTTTGTTGAAATAGAAACCTTTTGTTCCCTTTTATTTTGGCTCCACAGCTGCAGTTCATGGGAAGGACATTACATTTGAATAAGTTATGGTGCTGTGGGAGATCGTGGAAAAACAGATCCAGCAAGCTATTTTTTGAACATACACAACCATGCCTCTCCCTTCAGTCCACTCCTCAAAACCACACCTTCAAAACACTTGAAGGCACATGCTGTCTGCAGCGCGTCTGAGCAGCTGAAACAGCGCAGCTGATCAGGAAACTGGTATGGAAACAGGCACAGCACTAATGATGCAGAGAGCTATAATCACTCCT
>NW_015150995.1:567939-569323 GCF_000732505.1 Cyprinodon variegatus | reverse complement strand
AACTGACTGGGAGCTGCTGTTTTTCACACTGAGCTATCTGAGCTCATCAAAGCAGCTCAGATGTCTTGATGAGAACAAAACTAAGTCAGTCTGACAATATTTTTTGTTCCCAATTCATCAAGTTTAAATGTGATTATAGTGCAGTTCAATTTTTATAAATACAGGTTTATAATATGATTTTATTTTGCATTTATTTAAATTCTTTACTAACTTTCAGGCAACATATTTATGTTTTTTTTTTCATTTGAGAAGGAAAACATGTTAGAAAATCTTCATGCTGATACTGTCTTTATTATCCTGTAATCCGATTTTCTGAGACCTTACCAATATCCACATGGTGTCGGCTTCTATTCTTAGGGTTAACTGTATCAAACGCTGAGCTGATGAGACTCTTTTTACAATGTTAGTAGAAACAGTTTGCTGGGACTTGATTTCCTATACCCTTGGAATTGGACTGGTTTGCACACTCTCTCTCTTTTTTTTTTACATCTCAACCAGCATCTCAGGGGAAATGGGGCAATCCTCAATTTCAAGGCTTTTGTTTGAAAAAAGTATTTAATTATAATTTAGTACATATTTTACATTCATTCATGTATTCATTTATACAATTGTATGTGTATTTATTTATTTATATGTGTCTCATTAATTAATTTCATTAATTACTTCATGTTCGAATTACATTTTTTTGGTCATTTTTTGTCCCTCATAGAAAGGGGGACAGCACGCTTTTAAAGGAAATAGTCTTTTTTTGTTTTTTTTTACTCTTTTTTTCTTTTTTTTTGTTTTTTTAGAAATCTTGAACAGGGGAAGTACTGTATAAAAGCACACAGAAAAACTACATTCCGATTTCCAGAGATGTTAGAAGTACAGTGGAAACAAATAGATTCACATATGTGAATGATTCTGGGAGCATTATACCTTAAATGTATAGTGAATTATGTTCTTTTTCAGAAGGGAAGGCTGCTGTGGACCAGTGGACCTGCAAAGGCTGTGAGGGGGGCGGGGCACAAGCCATTACTGGCACTCTGGTTCAACAGTTCAGTCCATCCTCTCATGAAAGGCAGAATCAGCTGATGCACTGCCAACGAGATGCGACGCTGAGCCATCCAGAGTGTCCCTGGTGCAGCAGCCCCATTGAGCATGCAGAAGACCGATCCAGGTCAGGGAAACAGTTCAGAACAGGACCGTTCTGAGATCCAGGAGTCCGTAGTCCAACCAGGGGTACAGGAACAGACAGATCCAAGGTTCCAGGAATCCACAGAGCATTCAGGCAGGTTCAGAGTTCCAATGAGTCCAGCAGCGAGCTCAGATAGACACGCTCAGATGGAGACAGGCAGGTTCAGTGGTAGAAAGGAAACTGATACCAGAATAACTGCCGAACTTT
>NW_015150995.1:563407-566574 GCF_000732505.1 Cyprinodon variegatus | reverse complement strand
CATTTTAACTTAATGGTGGTGAGTCTGACATAGTGGATAAATTGCTAATCTTCTTTTGGAAAGTAATGTAAAAAGCAACTTTTAAACAGAGTGTGCACGAGGAGAAATGGTGGACTTGTGCATACTCTTGCACGGGTTTAATAGTCGTTCCCTCTCAGAGCAGGTACAGGGTTGTCTATTTTTTGTTAAAGTAATAAGGTTGGGTCTTTTCAAATATTTGCAGAAATCCTCCACTATACCTTAAAATAAGAGAATTAAAATGTTTAGATTACATTAACAGCAGATATTTTTCAGGCACTCCATGGCGGTAGTTTTTCACAGATCCATTTGAGAGAAGCTACACAGGAAAGGTCGTTCCACCGTTTGTTTATATATTGCCCACAGTCTTCATCACCCTTCCAATTATCAGGCTGATCGTCTCCCCAGAATCTGAAATATTTATATAAAAGTGAGTCATTCCACAGTGTACAAATTATCACATAACAAGCATAACTAAATACGATTTTCTATTTGCCCCTTATTGTCAGTTAATTATAGAACAGTACAATGTAAAACACAGAAATTAAAATAAAGGTTCATGGTCAGGGTACACACTTTATCAGGGTACACAGGATGTCATACACACTGCACTTTGTTTAAAATATATATACTGTAAATATAAAAAAAATATAACCACGGATGTCTGGGGGACAGTGATTCGCCTACATTGTTATGAATGCTGGCATACCATAAATGATTATGAACAGTTCAGATTGTGCCATCAAGTCATTGCCCATAGGAAGACGTTACTTGGATATAAACCAACTGAATCTATAGAACAGCTCCAAATGACACAAAACTAATGTGGGTGAGTAGAACATGATGTAATAACGTCAAGGGGCCAATGTAAAAAAGAAACAGTGTTCCCCTTTAAGAGCAGCTATGCAAATTAACAAACATCTAGAAAAAGTACAATATATTAGATTATTTACCATGTGAATCCCAGATTGTTCATGCTTCTTTGCCTTTTCAAAAAGGTGCTTTAAATTATCTGCTTTAAATTGTCTGGTCAGATCCTGAGGTTTTTAAAAGGAGGCAGTGAAAGCAGAGAGTGTACCGTCTACATCTGTCTTCAGACTGCTGATTAATTTTGACGTCGGCTGATAAAATCCAAACCTCCAGCTTCTC
Organism: Cyprinodon variegatus; assembly: GCF_000732505.1. Classification (NCBI taxonomy): domain Eukaryota; kingdom Metazoa; phylum Chordata; class Actinopteri; order Cyprinodontiformes; family Cyprinodontidae; genus Cyprinodon; species Cyprinodon variegatus. Next base: position 565,407 of record NW_015150995.1, on the reverse strand, counting down.
TTGGTTAGTTTGCTTTAAGGGACTTCACTTAATTTAATTTTTCATCTCTCCAATCGTCTCCACCCTCCGTGACTCTGCCTGTCAATNATTTTCTAATAAATTTTTTGGTCATTTTTTTGTCCCTCATAGAAAAGTGGACAGCACGATTTTAAAAGAAATAGTCTTTTTTTGTTTGTTTTTTTTACTCTTTTTTTTGTTTTGTTTTTTAGAAATCTTGAACAGGGGAAGTACTGTATAAATGCACAGAGAAAAACTACATTCCGATTTCCAGAGATGTTAGAAGTACAGTGGAAACAAATAGATTTACCTATGTGAATGATTCTGGGAGCATTATACCTAAATGTATAGTGAATGATGTTCTTTTTCTGGGTGGATCATCAAAATAGGTGTCATGAAACGGGACAGATGGATCCAGTATTCAAGGCGAGTTAGAACAGTGGGAGATAACAAAACGTTTAATGACAAAAAAACAACAGACACAGAACAGAAGGGAAGGCTGCTGTGGACCAGTGGACCTGCAAAGGCTTTGAGGGGGGCGGGGCAAAAGCCATTACTGGCACACTGGTTCAACAGTTCAGTCCAACCTCTCATGAAAGGCAGGATCAGCTGATGGACTGCCAACAAGATGCAACGCTGAGCCATCCAGAGTGTTCCTGGTGCAGTAGCCCCATTGAGCATGCAGAAGACCGATCCAGATCAGGGAAACAGTTCAGAACAGGACCGTTCTGAGATCCCGGAGTCCGTAGTCCAACCAGGGGTACAGGAACAGACAAATTCAGGGTTCCAGGAATCCACAGAGCATTCAGCATGTTCAGAGTTCCAATGAGTCCAGCAGCGGGGTCAGATAGACACTCTCAGATGGACACAGGCAGGTTCAGTGGTAGAAAGGAAACTGGTACCAGAATAACTGCCGAACTTTAAACTGTAATCAATCTCGAAGCCAGGATTACAGGAAAAAACTGACCTCCCCCGCACGCCAAGTGAAAACCCTGAGGCTTCAGCCAAGATACAATCAGAAGACACGAGACAAACAACAAACCCTCTCAATCCACTGGTCTCCGGGGATGGGAACATGAACCGAGGACTGAACAAAAAATAAATGACACAGAGAAAACATGGATAACACAAAAAACTAATAATAATGGTGTGGCCCTGATAGCTGGGTTGAACCATATATAAAGCAGAGGGAGCAGGTGAATAAGATAAATGATAATTAGAGCGCAGGGAGGGAACAGCAGGTGAATGAAGTGAGTAATCAGACCAGCTACCAGGGCTGATCCAATAAGTAGTCCTAACTGTCAATCATTCTGGTGATTTGCTTTTATGTAAGGCCCTCCTAAGTGCTCGTCCTCATTTTAACTTAATGGTGGTGAGTCTGACATAGTGGAAAAATTGCTACTCTTCTTTTGGAAAGTAAGCTTGTATGAGCGATGTAAAAAGCAACTTTTAAACAGAGTGTGCACGAGGAGAAATGGTGGACTCGTGCATGCTCTTGCACGGGTTTAATAGTCATTCCCTCTCAGAGCAGGTACAGGGTTGTCCACTTTTTGTTAAAGTAATAAGGTTGGGTCTTTTCAAATATTTGCAGAAATCCTCCACTATACCTTAAATTAAGAGAATTATAATGTTTCGATTACATTAACAGCAGATATTTTTCAGGCACTCCATGGCGGTAGTTTTTCACAGATCCATTTGAGAGAAGCTGCACAGGAAAGGTCGTTCCACCTTTTGTTTATATATTGCCCACAGTCTTCATCACCCTTCCAATTATCAGGCTGATCGTCTTCCCAGAATCTGAAATATTTAAATAAAAGTGAGTCATTCCACAGTGTACAAATTATTACATAACAAGCATAACTAAACAGGATTTTCTATTTGCCACTTATTGTCAGTTAATTATAGAACAGTACAATGTTAAACACAGAAATTAAAATAAAGGTTCATGGTCAGGGTACACACTCCGTCAGGGTACACAGGACGTCATACACACTGCACTTTGT
>NW_015150995.1:559473-560376 GCF_000732505.1 Cyprinodon variegatus | reverse complement strand
TGTCTTCCTTTTTGGTGCTATAGAAATGGCTACCCTAGACAGCGCACCGCCGGTTTACTGGGGTCTGACCGGCTCTGACAGTGAAATAATATTTAAATGCAGGTTCGTAATCTAGATGAACTGACTGCACAAATGAAGTTTTCAGGTGGACTTCCTCACTTAAAAATATAAACAACTTTTTACCCACTTATCACAGCAAATATAGCAAAGCTGCTCTGTGCCGTTGAACACAGAAGCAGCAGAAGATTCTGGACAGACTTTACGTGCTTCAGGAGGATCAAAACTGCTCCTGAAGAGTGTCTGACCTTGATGTGTACAAGCATCAAAAAATGTAGCAGAAACCTTTTTGCTTCTTCCTGTGGTTGCAGTCTGAACGTAGCATGACTGAATGATCTGTGCTGTGTGTTGCTGCCTGTTTATTTTTCTCTTTGTCTGAATAGTCAGGGTGGTATGGTTGGACTGGTTAGCATTGTAAGCTTTAAGCCACCTCATCTTCAGCCACAGGTATACGTGTGTGCAGCCACGCTCAACAACTCTTTGTTCTAGTTGAGCCCCGCCTTGTAAAGGGGCCTCCGGATGTTATCTGAGCTAACTCGGTTTTTCTACAAGCTGCTACATTTTGGTGAATTTTTTGACTGATTCTTAATTATTCACTGTAAAACCAGAGGATGCTACACTGTTTATTTGCAGTTCAGATCTCTGCATAAGCTGTTATTCACATTTATCTACTGGTATTTTAGAGGACACCTTAATTGCATTAACCTTCAAGCCTTAAAACTTGGATATTTCCCAGAGACTCTTGGAGTCATATAAAACGTTCTTTTACATTTTTTATGAGCTTTTTGTTTAATTGATACTTATTTCTCTAGTATTCAGTGTATGTGTAGTTTAGATAGGAATTAT
>NW_015150995.1:556923-557947 GCF_000732505.1 Cyprinodon variegatus | reverse complement strand
AATTATTAGCTAATAAAGGTACTAATGTTTCAACCCGTGGTCTCTTGTGGTTATTTATGCAGTGAACAATTAACAGCTGATCCAGGAGTCCAACCTTGATTAATAGACTAATTAACCTTGGTGAATAGGCAGATTATAACAGTTATAACAATTATCTAATAATATTAATTGGGTTTACCCTTGATTCAACCAATCAACTATAACTACCAGTTATGGTTCTTTAATATATTTATTCACTTCGGGTTAAAGTCCACAACAGTAAGCATGAATGCTCTACTTTTCTAACCTTCTATTTAGTTAAAGACATGACACAGTAACACGCTCACAGGAATATTGTTTGTGTAACTGTTGCTTGTAACCCAAAAAAATAAAAACTTACGAAAGAGTCATAGAGGTCCCATCCACCCACTTCCAAGAACCTTCAGTTTCTTTGTCGATCAAACCAATCCAAGCTGCTTCATTAGCAAAACTGGAAATAAAGTCCTGTCAAATATCAGCATACAAAAGTTGTATTAGTGGGTAGTAGGTAGAAGATAGTCATACCATGTTAATGTGCATGAACAATACAGTACACTACTGAACATACAGATCACTGGTATTCTCTACTGCAGATCTTTCTGTATAGCTGCATATGTTCATGGATTTGCATCTGCATTTAAGCTGTGGGAGGAAGTTAGAGTACCCAAAGAAATCCCTCACATCAATGGGGGTTCAAACCCAAAAGAAGACTGAAACAATATGATTGTTTTACTACAAGATGGCTTGGGATCCACGCCACAATGCTAACTACTAGCATCTCAAATTCTTCAGTCACTACTGATGAGTAGCCTAAAGCTCAATGCAGTACAGGCATAGAATCATCTGATCAGCAATCCCCTGCTTAACTCACTACTGAATTCAGGATTCCTGGATTCTACATCACAATCATCACGCAACTACTTGAGAGTTCATTGGCTCCCTCAGCATCAAGTCAATCATCTATGCTCCAGAGCTTCTGTTTGTAGTCAAGATGTCACAGTTAAAG
>NW_015150995.1:553130-556127 GCF_000732505.1 Cyprinodon variegatus | reverse complement strand
GTATAAATTGGCCTGAAGTCTGTGCCTTGTCCTGCTCATATACTAATCCCAACCATGAACAACTTTGTACCACTTTGTTTGGCTCCAGCTCTTCTTGGGGATTTTGAGAAATGTGAGTTGGATCTACTTCTCATATGTTTCTTTCCTTGTCTCCCAAAGTTACCAGGGTAACCTTCTTCCAGAAGCTTTTGGTAAATAAACTTCATCAACCTTCAGATTCAGTGTTGATGTAGATTATAACCTTCTATTCCTGTTGAGTAGGTTGAGAAAAACTCATCTCTGAATGTATGATTCCACCAAGGATGTTGAACACTTTTTGTCACCATTTTGTCTTGTTTACTTCAAATTAGTGATGCTAACCCCCCTAACTCTTTTACTTTTGTAAAAGAATTAGGCCGGGTATGTTTTCAACTTTGCAAGCTCTTGGCTGCTGTTCTTGGCCAAAAACGATCTCTGACCATCCAACAGAACTTAATCAGCGGCCTTCATGATAAAGAACATTTTGTACCAGTTCACCCCTCTCTGTATTTCAGAACCCCTTTATCAGTCTCGGGTAGATCCAAAACTAAAGAGCTTTCTTACAAAACTGCATGCAATTGCATCCTGAAGAGATCTGTCTTGTCTCTTAGGCACCCTACATTCGTTCTTTATTAGTCAGAGTTGGCAAAGTTAGAAGTGAATTTAGTCAAATCTGTAAAGTTTACATTTTTTATCAGGAATGTGACAATCATTGTGAATATATTGGTGTTTTCATTATTTAGGGTTCATGTTCATTTTTAATGAGGTACATAGTGGCAAATATAGTGGATTATTAATGTAACAATGACCACAGTACCTGTTCTTCTTTATCATTTATCACCACCAGATCTGCTCCTCTTGTTATACAATCCTTTCTTCCTTCATCCCATGAACCGCTCTTTGTAGAGAGGAAGTAACAGGAGCAACTGAACTTATTCCATCCTGTAGGACATGTTTTCGCTAAAGAAAAAAAAGAAAGAAAAAAGTTTGTTTTTTTTTCATTTCAACATGTTGTTGCTCTTTTATTCAAGACAACAATTGAATGTTTAGTTTTTTAAATACCAGTTTTTGGATTTTAATTAAAAAAAATCTATTTACTAAAGGAGCTATGCTAAAATGTTCTGGCTTCAAATGCTTCTATCTAAAACTTTGGAGGAAATAGACACACAGATTGAAATCGGATTATTAAACTTAGGGTTACAGCACAATGAGTTTTCCATTACATTTTGTTTCCAAAAAAAAAAAAAAAAAAAGCAAAAAAACAGACAAAAAAACTGAAGAATTTAAGCTGAACAACAACCCAAAATATCTATACATTTCATGCAGACTTTTCGTTATTATTTTCTGTCTTTTTCTTTAACAAACCTCTGTTCAGCTTTTTCATCACTTTGGTTAGGTTAACATGCAGCAGGTTTCTTTCTTCAGTCATAGAGTAAAGCTTGCTGTTGCTGTCCTGGAGACGGTCGGTAATATTGTCATTGATGTTAGAAAGACCTGCTGCCAAGTCCCAAGCTGAAATAAATCAATTACATGTTTGTTAAAAGAAAATAAAAACATAATTTTTTAGTTAATGACTCGGGTCACATTAATGTCTTAATTAATTCACACTGAAAGAGAAAGTATGAATACTTTAAGTCGTGAGGATATTATTATGATTTTATCTAAAAATGCAGGAAAGTACATTTGGATTGAAAATGACAAAGTATTGTTTCTGTAATCTAACAAAATGCAAGACAGGCTTAGACTGATGATGTTCACTGACTTATCAGTGAAAGTCATGTAGCATACAGTGTATTTTATGGCCTACTCCTTGAAGGCACTGCAAAACTTTTAATTCACAAAATTCTGTTCTTCTATACCCAGTCAGTTTCTTTCTATTTTTTTCTATTTTTTAGCAACAGATATTTTACTCTGTCCATATTTAGGCTGACTAGAACAAGACTTACAATGGAGACCAAGGACGATGAGTCCAACCAGCAGTAAAACATTCAGGATTCCCAGAAATATAATAACAACCAGGAAGGGCCTCATCTTGGAGCTTCTTGAACCTTAAAAAACAAAATGAATATTATCTGAATTCATTCTGGTCTAAAATTATCATAAAATAAAATCATACATTTCTCTATCTGATCATTCTTACCTTCGATCTGAGATGTAGTAATTTGGAAAACAGTTTTCCCGTGTTCCACATTAGCATAAATTCCCTCCATCGCTTAATTTAGAAAATGACTGGCTTTTTTGAATACTGACAAAAAAATCTGCTGTAGTAGGTTATATAAGTGAAAGCTGGGGGACAGCCCTTTCTTAGACTGTAAAACGGGAAGCTCACATGTTAAAGATACCAATGAAAAAAAGGGATTCCTGTTTAACACAGCTGTGTTGGTTTTTTTTTTTTTTTTTTTTTACCCATTACTGTGTTCACTTAGCCTCAATCAGTTTTCGTTCTGTTTGCATCATGGTTTTAGGGAAAACTCTAAAAAAAAAAACTCAAAGGGGCAGAATGGATTTTCAAAGTTTTATTGGAAAACAATGAGGAAGGTGAATTGGATCTACTGCTAATTAACCCGAGAACAGAGCTGTTACTGAAGGTGATTTTGAAAGGGGAAATGAGCTGTAATATTTGCTTATTTCCCTTTTTTCCTTGCTGTTGATGATGAAGTGAACTGCCTGGGGTGGGGGGACCAAAAGGATCCAATTTCCTGTTGCCGGTGGCCTGCGGCAGATTAAGGCTAGGCATGACAGCTTTAAGTTGGGAAGCTACGTTAATTAGCAGCCAAATCTCTCTGGAGAGGTCTGTGGTTGCTGGACTAATTCAGACTGCCTCTCCTTTGACTGAGAAGAAGCTGATGTAGTGACAGTCTTTCCTTGCAATTCAATTCAACTTGTACACAGTGTTTTGTGAGCCCACCTACTGAATTAGATGCAAACCTTTTTACTGAAAAAATACAGGATATTAGAAAAGCAGTCTGCACATCAATG
>NW_015150995.1:549091-552591 GCF_000732505.1 Cyprinodon variegatus | reverse complement strand
ACATCAGAAAAAGCACAAGTGGGGTTCTACGAGGCTCCATTCTGAGGCCCCACCTATTCAACTTCTACATGCTCCCATTGGATTAGATTATAGCTATCAATCAGTTACCATAACTATGCAGACGACACAAAGCTTTACATCGCAATGTCACCAGGTGACTATGAACCCATCAGAGCGTTGGTTAGATGCTTATTACAGATTAATATGTGGGTGCAACATAATTTACTACAACTGAATAAAAACAAAACTGAGGTAATAATCTTCAGACCAAAGAAGCACTGATTGTGGCAGAGATCTTGGTGTCATGGTGTTATGTGCCTCTGAACCTTCAGAGGCACATAAAGGCAGTTACTAAGTCAGCCTTTTATCACCTAAAGAACATCTCCAGGAATAAATGGCTAATGTCCAAGCGTGATCTAGAAAAACTCATTCATGCATTTATCTTTAGTAGAATTGACTACTGCAACAGTCTTCACAAGTTTGCCAAAGAAGTATTCTCACTAGAACTAAATACACAACAGACTTGTTGTCAGTGTATAAATCTCCCAGATAGGGCCTGCCCTAACCAATTTGGTGCCCTAGGCAAGATTTTAGGTGGTGCTCCCTTGCATCACTGCACAGTATTTGCATTGTCTGCTAATGTACATATACTCAAAAGTTACTAAAAAGCTTTATCTTTGACATTTTTTGGAAATTTACATAAAACAATATTCATATTCAAAACACTTAGAAATACTTAAAAAAACAAATACAAAAAAAGCACTCAAGATATGAAATACAATATAGATAGCTTATTTAAAGTATTAAATTTAAATACTCCCTCCTAAAAAGTTTTAACAAGTGACATTAACTTAAGTACAACATAAATATGTGACTTCAAAGTAAGAAATCAAAGAAATTAGTAGGCGCAAAAATAAAGGCATGTATATAAAACAAAAAAAACATCAAAACATGATCTTACGATCAAACACAAAGGCAGTTTAATGACATGCTGGATTTTGCAGAGACAGTCATACCATATGGCTGTACAAATGCACAAGCGAAATGATCCAATCTCCTCAGGTAAGACTGGGCTTCCACTCACACCGCAGGGTCTGTAGATCTACCCCACCTGCAGAAGAGCCTCTCATAATTGCCCAGCCTTATACCTTACTGCGTCAACACTTTTTATCCTGCTTTCCCATGTGGTCTCAGTCCATGATTTCAGGGTGATTTTCACATATATTAAGAGGACATCCCACCTTTGGGTGGAGGCTTATAACAGCTTGAATACTTTTGTCAAATGCCCACAGTTGGCTCTGATAGCTGACCTTAATTGCTCATTTCACTCACCTTCCTAGTTCTGCCCAGTTCCTGATCATCTTTGATCTTATCCACCTGAAGGTTCTGCTTTATATTTAGTCCAGCCCAGCAATCGAGGCCAGATCATTGTTTGATTTTTGTTTGTCCCCTGTTTGCCTTCTGTTAGTGTCCTGTCTGTCAGTTTTAGATCTATTTCCAAGGTTTCATGTCCCTGTTCCAGTAAGGAGTTTATTCTTAAGGCAGTGTCGAGTTATTTCCCTAACCAGGGGTGAGTGCATTTCAGCGTTTCCCTAGTGATTCTGTTCTGCTGATTCCGTTCCCTCTCACTCACTGGCTCTGTCTGTCCGGATCTGTTTGCCGGAACCACGGTTGGACTCCTACTGGATTCTGCCTCCCAGGTGCGTTTCTGTCTGAGCTGGATGCTCAATGCACGGGATTCTGAACCTGCCATCATGCTCTGATGGATTCCTGGAACATGCATCTGTCCATTCCTGAGTGGATCGGAACCCCTGACCGGACTATGGACTTCTGAAATCCAATACTACTCCATTCTGAATCCCAGTCCTGGATCGGATTCCTGCCTGCTCACCCGAGGCTGTTGCGGGGGAGGCTCTGGATTGCTCAGGGCCGCATCTCGTTGGCAGTGCATTGGCTTATCCTGCCTATGATTGAGAGGATGAACTGAACTGCTAAACCAGGTAGGTGATTCACTCTGATAATCATTTTCTGTTCAGATGTTTGTGGTCACTTACCTGTGTTTCTCCCTAAACCAGAGGGTCAGTGATTGGGCGAGGCCCCACATCTGTCCTGTAGTCGCAACGGGTCTGCAGATCCGCAGATGTTTTGTTTTGTATTATAAAACGTTTTGAGCTTTCCTACTGGCTGTCTCACCTTGAATACTGGGTCCATCTGTCCCGTCTATGACAAAAGTAGCCAAGGGCATCAGGTAAAATTTTTGCACCATTACCTATCACCAGATTTAAAGTGTGGGCACAACATGGGACATAAAAAGCTCTTGAGTTCAAATAAAGAAACTTTGCCTGAACGCCTTTATTTTTTCCCTTATTAATTCCCTTAATATTGTTGTCATAGGACTGGCCTCTGCAGTCCTCGAATGGGATGGTTCATCTGGCCTTTTTAGGATTAGAGATGACGAATGTTCTCCAGTTGACTGCTCTGCCATGAGAAAGCCTAGACAGAGAGGGCATTTTGATCTCTGTCACAATGTGTTCTATTATTTTAGAACTGATGGAGTCTATCAGTTAATTTTGAATTGTTTTGCCAAGATAATCTACATCACGGCCAGCTTCACTTCCCACCCTACTGACTTGCTCGTTCATTACTGGATCAAATCTGACAATAAGCACCATCTCTTTCAGAAAATTTGCATTGTCTGGTTTATCTATTGTTTGTGGAATCACTAAAACCAGTAGTCGAGTTGTAAAAAAGAAAAAGTATACATAGTCTGAGCTCCTGAAGTCTGAGCTCCTGAATTGGATCGACAGTTAAATAGGTGCCACTAACTCAGCGGAGCTTGAATATCTGGCTTCTAACTAACTGCCTTGCAGCAATTCATGACAGATTTCTGAAGAAGTCTTCACAAAGTTCACAAAGTTCTTGTTCTCCGCACATCCCATACTGCTGAGTTCTTTCTTTATTGTGGCATTTTGAAACAACTGTCAAGAAGAGCCAGCACCATTGCAGCCTTGTAAAATTCTGCAGGCTACTGTTAGGACAGTTCAGTCACAGCACTGGGGAGATAATTCATTATTGGGATATTGAAAAAATATAGTTTTGATTAATTAAAATTAACTGAAATATCTTGATTATAATTCCGGATGTGTGACAATTTAAATGACAAGTCAGATTATGTCATTTGAGATATCTCAAATGCATTTTGATGTGACTAAAGATATCCCCTGCTTCGACTCTATCCTCCGGGTTTCATCTGTTGTGACCCTCCCCTGTTGCAGGAGTGCGCATCACATTAAACTTACGCCCATTAATGATAAAACGTATTGAAATATGAAAACGAAAAGAGAAATTTAAAACATATTCTTAATGTTTTCATATTTCTTATATATGGATGCCTTAAAATTTATAGTTTTGGTGGACAGATAAATTCAAATTAATAGGATTGTACTCAGTGTTGGGAAAGTTCTCTTTCTACGTGAACTAGTTCAAAGTTCAGTTCACAC